>NC_138775.1:28301890-28311428 GCF_965119305.1 Pelophylax lessonae
TTTTTTTTTTTTTTATGCCTATTTTGCAACAAAAAAATTATTTATACAGTATAAATATATATATATATAATGCACTTAATATATATGTACTTGGTATGTCTTGAGTGAATAGCGCAGCTTCCTATGTGGGAAATAAGAAGAGAAATAATTTAAACAATATTCACAGAGATTTGTTTTATTATTTGTACAATAAAAATACACCTAAAACAAATATTGGGATGCATTTATTGTATTGTATTTATCTATGCTCTGTTTATTTGTAATATATCTATCTATATCTATATATATGTATATATATGTATATATATATATATATATATATATATATATATATATATATTATATATATATATTGCTCAGTATTTCCACTTCTGTTTCCTCTTGATGTCTGATGGTGTTTAGTATTTTTTGTTTTCTTTTGCTTTCTAAAAAAAATGTTTTGTTTGTAAGCCTTTGCATACAATGTTCTTTCTTTCTTTCTTGGTTGCTTGTGTCTTATTTATTTGTAATCTGGGGAGTTGTATGTGGAATGCTGGCATGTCTGGCAGGCTGTGCATTGAGGCAAATGATGGGAATCCGGGTGTCCAAGGCTCAGTCAAGTCTTTTTCCCCAGCAGCACCTGCTATGTAGGCACAGCCTAGTCCCGTGCAGGAGATTTACACAGCTTTGCATGTTTAAGTCCCATTTGTTGTGAGCAGGAAAAAAAAAAGGGGAGCAGGTCTGAGATCTGCAGGAGACCCTCCTGACTTTGGGCATTAGAGGCATGGCAGGCAGACACACACGTGCCCCTGGTGCTGGGCTCATTGAGGGCTGATTTGCAGGAATAAAAGGGGATTTAGCTGCCCATATTGGGGCATCTCCATCTCCAGTCTTGAGTGTGTTATTCCAGCTTGATGAGCTACAAGAGTCTTATCTCTCATCTCCATAATTCCAGCTTTCACCTGCCGTTATCTGATCTGCTCCATGCACTCATATAGACCAGTGTTTTATGGAAATATCTGGGCTGAGTAAATGGAGGTAAGCAAGCAGCCTCCACAAAGATGGAGATGGATGGAGGTGGAAAGGCGAGGTCTTCTCTCTGCTTGAGGCTCTTCACTTACTGAACAGACAAATTGGAAGCCAATGACAGCTTCACACAATGTAGGTGCAGGATGTCAGCTGCTGGGAGGAAGATCAGAGGCTGTAATGGAGAAGAGAGGCCGGAGCCTCAGATTGGGGAATCGTGCTGTCTGTGTGACTTTCCTGTCGGCAAAGGTGTCTACAGGACAGATCAGACCATAAACTGAGATATTGATTGGCTGGGCTGTATTGTTGTATTTAGATGGATCAATTATTTATTTCTTTTTGGTGAGGCTATTTAGATGAGTTATGTAAAATGTCAAATATTTTCTTATGAAATAAATCTCAGGTCTTTCCTGCTGAATCTATCCAGACATTTATCTATCTGCATATTTTACAAATGTGTGCAAACATACACAACTATACTATTTACATACATACAACTATAAATACATGAACTATACATACATACAACTAAAATACATACACTATTTATACATACATACATGAACTATACATACATCTATAATACAAACACTATATATACATACATACATATATACATACATGAACTATACACATATATACTACTTACATACATACAACTATACATACATGAACTATACATACATACAACTAAAATACATACACTATTTATACATACATACATACATACATACATACATACATACATACATACATGAACTATACATACACACATCTATAATACAAACACTATATATATATATATATATATATATATATATATATATATACATGCATACTACTTACATACATACAACTATACATACATGAACTATACATACATACTACTTACATACATACAACTATACATACATGAACTATACATACATACAACTACAATACATACACTATACATACAACTATAAATACATACAACTAAAATACATACATTATTTATACATACATACATACATACATACATACATACATACATACATACATGAACTATACATACACACATCTATAATACAAACACTATATATACATACATACATACTACTTACATGCATACAACTATACATACATGAACTATACCTACATACTACTTACATACATACAACTATACATACATGAACAATACATACATACAACTACAATACATACACTATACATACATACAACTATACATACATGAACTATACATACATACAACTATAATACAAACACTATACATACATACATACACAACTGTATGCACAACCAGCTGAAGATGATATCATTTTGCTTTTTATATGATTGTATAGTTACATAAGTATATCAAGCACATGATTCACCCATTGTCTTAATGTTGCAGTGTTCGCTGAGTCTGGTTGCATTAATATGGCCCTATAATGAGAAATATAGGGTGAATGTATATCTTAGAGTGACAAGAGATGTGTTCTCAGTGATGTGATGTGCTGGCCTGGATGCAGAAATGAAACTTTGGGAGAGTGTGTAGATGTCTGTATACACGTACACAGACACTGTCACACATATATTAATTTACATATATACACCCATACACAAACACTGTCACAAATGTATATATATATATATATATCATCATGTGCAAGTGACTAGGCATTTAAAGTCGACACAGTTACAATTTCATGAGTGGGGATACTTAACTAAATGAAACCCTATATGTGCAGCTTAGTGATTTGTGTACACATTCATAACAGCTCTGGCAGATTTGGGGCACTATAGAGAAGTCAGGAGCCCCCTCCTCTGGTGGATGCAGGAGGGACCCGGAAGGCTGTGTGTGAGTGTGTAAGATGTGTATGTGGATATGTGTGACGCCATTGCTCAGTGCTTGTAGTGTTGGTACCAGCACTGTGGTGCTCAGACTGCCTGTGCTGGAATGGACAGCTTGGCCCGTCGATTGCACCCCAGTCCCTAGATTCCTCTTGGTTGTAAGTATGCAGTCTGCTCTTTTTCATCATTCAATTCCACTTGGCTTCTTGTGTTTATTTTGTTTGGTAGCTGACATAGTTGCTATCTTTTTGCAGACACAGTCAGGATTTCATAGTATTTAATGATTCTCCTCTATGACTCTGCCTTCTAAACTGCACAGGAGAGGCAAGCAATGGAATAGACAGGTAGAAAGACACATGTAGCCCTATGGGAGTTTTTTTCTGACAATATGGAAAAACGCTCAGCTATATTTATTTCTTTATGTATTAATTGTGTTTGATTATTTCTTTATTTATTTATTTTCCTAATGAATGCATTTTCTGGTGCTGTTTGTGCAATAAATAAAAGCGTTCCTGTTGCTGCGATGGTGATCGATGTCCTATTCCCATTCACATCACACTCAGGTGTGCTGGTTCACTGTCATTGTATGAGCTGTCTTTTATACAATGTATACAATGCTGTCATGATCACATCCCTCCTGCTCCGTGTATATCCCCCTCCTGTATCAGGTCTGCGATAATATCGCTTATTTATAAATTCGCAGTGTACATAAAATTAGCGTATCTGATGGTATTACACGGCACAGGTATAGAGAACTCTATAACATCTCCTACCCAACCATTCACACTAATAGAATATTATCCTTATTACCAAACCTATTTACAGCATTATTCATACATTGGAGAAAATGTTACAGACAAATGCACATTGAAGAAAAAAAAGTTACAAAGTAAAATATTTAACCAAATGCTATATAGCTAGAGCGAGGAGAGATATAGAGCTAGATAAAATATTTGAAGTGCGTGATTAGTCAGATAAGCTGGAAGGATATTTATCTCTTTGTAGAGTGAAAGAGAAGAAAAAAAAAGAAAGTATGAGAGAGAGAAATAGGGGGGGGAAGAAAGAAAGAAAGAAAGAAAGAAAGAAAGAAAGAAAGAAAGAAAGAAAGAAAGAAAGAAAGAAAGAAAGAAAGAAAGAAAGAAAGAAAGAAAGAAAGAAAGAAAGAAAGAAAGAAAGAAAGGGGGGAGAGAGAGAGAAAGAAAGAGAAAGAAGCTGTGAGATAGATAGATAGATAGATAGATAGATAGATAGATAGATAGATAGATAGATAGATAGATAGATAGATAGATAGATAGATAGATAGGAAGAAAGAAAGAAAGAAAGAAAGAAAGAAAGAAAGAAAGAAAGAAAGAAAGAAAGAAAGAAAGAAAGAAAGAAAGAAAGAAAGATGCATGTTTTTAATAGAGAGAGAGAGAAAGGGAGAGAAAGAAAGAACGCAATGTTTTTCACACACACACACATACATATATATATATATATATATATATATATATATATATATATATATACATATACATAGAGAGAGAGATAGGTACATAGATGGTTCTCTGGAAGATGGATAGATTATCTATCTATCGAGAAAGAAACGAGAGAATAAGAGGGGAAGAGAAAAGTGGAGTTAGAGAGTGTATATATATATATATATAGCGAAAGAGAAAAAAGTGAGCGAGGAAGAAAGAAAGATAAATAAAAATATTCAGGGATAGGTAGACAGTAGATAGATAGATAGATAGATAGATAGATAGATAGATAGATAGATAGATAGATAGATAGATAGATAGATAGATAGAATACCTATAAAGACAGTTTTGCAAAGTATGGTAGTAACAGTAGTGTGAAACAGAAGAAAAAAATGGAGAATTAGGGGAATAAAATAAAAAGGGAAAAGTGAGAGATCAGATAGAGAAAGAAAGGAGACTGAAAGAAGTGCATGTTTTATACAGAGAGAAAGAAAGGTACATAGATGATTACCCGTTTGTGTATATACATATATATATCCTTCAAAGGAGATATTAGTTTAGGGTTGGATGGATACTGGTGTGTTCCATTCACTAGGCATATTCCATGTCTGCTCGGCACACAGCTCTGTATCCCGCAGCCTCGGACCCCTCTCCGCCCCGCAGGGAGCTGCGGCTAAATGGTGCGGAAGGCTCGCCTAACCAGCCGTGAGAATACCGCTCGAAGCGGATGCCGAGGCTCAGACTACAATCTGCGGCAGAAGGTCGCGTGCGACTTTTTAATTCACCCCCCCCCCCCCAATAAATTGATAAGTCAAGGGGGTGCCATCTCAGCTGCTGCTAGTGCCCAGATTCTAGGAGGGAGGGGAGCCCGGGATCCCCCCCCCCCTTTCCCCAAATCAAACCACCCTACCAGCGCAAGGGTTAAGGATGTGGGAAGCGAGGTGGCTTTAATTCCAATCTAAACATGTAATCCAAGCATGACTTATCAGCCGGCTGCCCAGCGCAGCAATGACAGCTCCCTGGCACCGGCCATGGTGACTTTATTGTAGCCGGTGACACGTTCTGTACACACACAGGCGCGATCCCCGGGCGATGCCATGGACTAGGCTGGCATTTATTGTATCTTTGTATCTCATGCTGTAATTACACTGAAATAATTATTTACTGGATGACTCAGCATCATAGAAGAACCTGAGCTGCACTAAACGCTGGCTGTACATACCAGGCGTTCAACTGGCAGAAATGTTTGGAAAATACTTATATCCTCTTCTGTATGGACTCACAGTCAGTGGTGTCTCGAGGTTGTATGGCATTAACATTCACACACACACAGTTAACTATTTGAAGCAAATATTAGGTTGCTGGGTCACAGCAAAATATTAACATATAGGGAGCAATTTACTAAAACGGGCCGGTGCACCCAGAATCTGGTGCAGCTGTAAAGCTTCTAACTTTAGCTTGTTCAGTTAGGCTTTGAGAATAAAACCTGGAAGCTGATGGTTATTATGCACAGCTGCACCAGATTCTGGGTGCACCAGTTTTAGTAAATCTCCCCATTACCATTATTCAATTACAATTAACGCAATTGTGTAGCTCTGCTAATTTGCTGCATGCATTTAAATTAATCAGGTCAATGCAATTAACAAAAAGAAAAAAAAATCACCAGACTGAAATATGTCAAAGTAAAGTTTATTTTTGAATTGCAACATGCAATAGGTGCATGAATTCAATCAGTTGCAGTTTGCAAATCCTATCAAGAAAGTGACTTATTAGCACTGTGTGATATCAGTGTGTGTGTGTGTCAGTGTGCATGTGCATTTGTGTCTTTTATTGGTTGCGAGCTGCCAAAAATGTCTTTGGGTTTTGTACTCAGGGTTTGGGGGGTGGGGGGGGGGGGTGACAGAAGGTGACACTGGTGGATGACAGGCTGCTGGCCAGTGTCAAAGACCTGCAAAGCTCTTGCCATCATACTACAATGATTGTGATTACAGAGTGAAGAAATCCAATTGAGTTTAGACGAGGCCATAGATATAAAAAGAAAGAAAAAAAAAGTCAGCAGGGGGTAAAATGCATATTACTGTGATTTAATTGGAACTGCAGAACGAAACTGAGCCATGCGTGCCACATCTCAGCGTAACAAAATGGAAACAGTGCAAAGATTCTAGTTTAGCTGAACACATTTCCAGTTTGGCTGTGCAATAAAAAATAGGGTTTAGCTGTTTTGTGTGATAGAGAAGTATCTTATCTTCCATTGTCCCCCACTATGCATCAATCAAAGTACCCTCAACAGTTTTTAAAGGGATGCATTAAAGCAATTTTTAAAGGGCTGCATTGCCAATGGTGACTTTAACTGGTGCCCCTTTCCCTTTAGCTCATTAGAAACCAATTTGGTCAATACATTAGGGCATTAGGAAATTAAATCTGGATCCAGGAAATCTAGACTCGACTGGCAGCAAGTTGTTATTGTCATTTTCAATCCTTCCAGGATGTATTGCTATAAGCAATGCTTCCAGTTTTCTTTGGACCAGTGAGCCCCACTAAGGTATCACTATTGCCCCCTGTTGCAATATGCAATCACTTACCTATATTAAAGTTTTTTTTTTTTTTTTTATGCAATTCCATCAAATGAAGGTTTTTACCTTGGGCAGTCCTTGGCTCCATCAAGCAAAAATGCAGTTAAGCTGTACCCCCAAGTTCTAGATGAAGAGGGTCAGAGGGGTCCTGTGTTCCCCAGCTTTTTCGACCCAGCCAGGGAAGGAGACAGCAACAAGTCCTCAGCATTCAGAGTGAAGGCAGGAAAGTTTTTGAGAGAAGGACAGGCAGGATCTGTGTCCCTGGTTCTCCCTCCCTCCCTTGCACACAGATCCTTTCTAGCTGCATTTCCTCCTGCCTGGACGAGAGTTAACCTCTGAGATGCTGAACTGGATGCCAAGGAACTGACATCAGAGCAAAATACAGTCCATGATCAAAGGTCTTGGATGCATGCATGCAGCCTGTGGCTTTCAGCTGCTGGGGGACTACAAGTCCCACCACTCCCAGTTCCACAGCAGCTGCAGAGCGTCAGAGCCCCTTTTCTAGCAAGCAGATTCCGAATGCCTTGTGATATCCCAGGTCAGCCTAATCGATGGCTCATTCAGAAAGGCAAGGCAGGAGAAAATAATTGGCACTTTTTGAAGGGGGGAGGAGGGGAGGAGAGGTTTAGGGCAGTTTGATTGACATGTCCGCATAGCAAAGCTTTCTACAGCCTTTTCCTGCAAAATGTGATTTAAATTACTACTGTCAAGGCTGCCTTTAACAACTCCTAGAGGTTGTAGCTGTGTTTGTTTATCATAGAAGAAGACATTTTAGCTAGTTAATCATTAAAAACGGTGGCTTTGTGAGCCATGGAGCCTAAGCTGGCAGTGGGAGCCAACTGGGGGAACTTGGTTTCTGATTTCTACAAACTGGTTTATGCAATGAGGCAGCCCAGAGGCTAGTGATGGTGGTGTAATAACCATAGTAACTAATAGGAGTTCAGAAGAATGTAAATCAGTGAGAGATACATTCTGTTTGGAGGCTTGGATTACCTGCACCTCTGTGGTCTGGATTAAAAAATAAATAAATATTAATAATATAAGTAGGACATTTTTTCTGTTTTTTCAATTACATTATTTACTTAGCAGCTTTAAAGAATTCATCAGAATGTAAATCAATGAGAGATTTATTCTGATTGGAAGCTTGGATTACCTGCACTTTACAGTGCTCTGAATTAAAATATGAATAAGCATAAAATAAAAATGATCATAATGATGACATTATTTGACTAAGAAGTTCTAAATAGTTGTAAATCAGTGTGATGTTTATTCTGATTGCATTCTTGGTTTGCCTGCATTTTACACTAATGTGTGTTGGATTAAAAAACAAATTAAAAATAAAATACTACTACTAATAATGCTATGAATAGGTTATTTTCCTGGTTATTTGATGACATTATTGACTAAGCAGCTCTAAAGAGTTCAGCAAAAAATAAACCAGTAAGAAATTGATTCTGATTGGATTACCTGCACTTTACATTACTGTGTTCTGGATGAAAAATAATAATAATAACAACAATAATAGGAATCAGAATACAAATAGGTCATTTTTCTGGTTATTTAATGCCTTTGTTGATTCAGAAGCTTTAAAGGGCGAACCAGATCATGCAGTGGCTCCAGCCATGGTATAGGGTCTCCACTAGCTGCCAGAGTTGAGCTGAAGGATTGAAAAAAACCTTAATTTCCTTGTGAATTTGGCAGCAGAGTGTGACGTCACAGGCCAGGCGTCTGGATGGCTGCTTTGGCAAAGAGGAGAGACAGCATCAAAAGCCAGCCTCCTATTACCTAATTACTAACTTTCAGCCCTTTAAATCCCCCCTCCAAGTCTTTGAAAAAAAAAAAAAAACACACAATCAAAGGGTCCAGTCCGGCCCAGTCCATGTCTCCCAGCCCCCAATGTGTCCCCATACACACCCTTTATTAATGATGTTCCTGAGCCAAGCCCTGGGTCAGTACACTGGCTCCAGGACTCTCTGACAATAAGCTCTTCCCATTAACCCCCTCACTGCCTGCATGTCTGCAAACACATCAGTCCGGTTTAGCCCTAATGGGCGAATTAACATGTTTTGTTTTAATTAGTTGTTGTGTTTGTAGTGAGCAGGGAATGCCATGCTACAAAGCCTCTATTTACATAGTCTAATAGTTCTTTGTTTTGGATCTGGCTAGACATTGCTTTATTTTTTTTATACTATTTATGTGTTAATCTATACATTTCACGCCCACAGTGACTACACTTGTTTATGGCCTAGGCAGAGAAATACAATGTGTCAGCCTCTGATTCCCAGCATTCCATACAGTAACAACATTGTACAATCAGCTCTGAATGATGTATGATGGACATGTCCACACAAGAGATCACTTACCTCCAATGATCTTTTTACATTTCGCCATTTTTGTAATCACAACCCCAAATAGGCAACTCATCCCATGTCATAGAAGGATCCAAATTCACAAAATACGTGGTAAATAATTGAGATTATATAATGTATTTGTGTGATGGAGGAACATAAAACTTTACTATAATACCTGAATTTCTTATATAGGCTTACAGAACATTGTCTGTGATATAAAAAAAAAAAAAAAACAGTATTTTATTATAGTACACACTTCTAAGGTGTGCCAGTCTATCTATCTATCTATCTATCTATCTATCTATCTATCTATCTA
>NC_138775.1:28311628-28504128 GCF_965119305.1 Pelophylax lessonae
GTGTTGGGGAATCTTCACATAATAAATGTGGCTATTCACTTCAATTAGCCAATCAGGTGAGAAAAAAAAAAAAAAAACATTCCTGTTTAAATATTTAATCTGCACATGATTGGATCATTGAGGTTACACAATATTGTGAAGATTTTACACTCCATCGTTATAATTGCTATTATTATTACTACTACTATTAATACTGCTACTACTACTATTTTAAATATATAAATAGTATATAATATAATATAATACTGTGTGCCCTTAAGACTAGTACATAAAGATAATAATAATTTTATATATACCTATATATATATATATAGATATATATATATATATATAGATATAGATATAGATATAGATATATATATCTATATATATCTATATCTATATCTATATCTATATATATATATATATATCTATATATATATATATATAGGTATATATAAAATTATTATTATCTTTATGTACTAGTCTTAAGGGCACACAGTATTATATTATATTATATACTATTTATATATTTAAAATAGTAGTAGTAGCAGTATTAATAGTAGTAGTAATAATAATAGCAATTATAACGATGGAGTGTAAAATCTTCACAATATTGTGTAACCTCAATGATCCAATCATGTGCAGATTAAATATTTAAACAGGAATGTTTTTTTTTTTTTTTTCTCACCTGATTGGCTAATTGAAGTGAATAGCCACATTTATTATGTGAAGATTCCCAACACGTTTAGTAAGGTGGGGCTGTGGGCGAACCTTTGCATTTTAAATGATCAAAACAGGTACAATTTGTATGTTTTGAGATGTAACCAGCTTTGTGCAGTATAGTTAAAATTAATTAACTAAAAAAAAAAAAAAAAAAACTATTAATGAACATACTGCATTTTTTAAATTTGAAAAAGAATACATTTTAAATTGCTAAAATGCTGAAAGTATATTTTTGAAAGGACATTTATATATATTTTTTAAAAAGTAAAAAAAAAAAAAAAATCTCACACTTTCAGGTATTGCACCACCTTTCCTGTTCAGATTCAGAGAAATGAATGCAATACTTTACCTCTGAGTTGGCTTGAAGAGATTTCCCCACATTGCATGGGTCGCAGTTTACACAAATACTTGCGTGTAAAAAAATGACTACTGCATGAACACAAAAGAAAAATTCGTGACTGATTGATTGTTTTTGTAGAAATTTAAGCCCTCCAGTCCTGCTTCCTGCCTCCAGATCAGGGCAGAGGGTGGACACTTACTTGTCTGCAGCATTCTGCTTTCAAAATTCCTTAACTGGAATACAATGAGCATTGCTGGGTCTTCTGGGTCTTTTATTTTTCAAGAACACTCCATAAAAATAAAAAAAATGGCATTAATAAATAAAAACCAAACTGCAAATGATTGCACCCCACAGAGCTTGCAAATATCACATCCTAACATCAGATTGATCTGAACGTTGCAACTTTCACTTTTGTTAATATATTGTTACAATGCTATTTACTAGAAATGTCACAAATGAAAGGAGATGTAACAGATAAAAAGAAACATAAATAGAATATACTGTAGTATATGAAAAATACGGATGTTTTCTGGCATATCGTGGGTTTAAAGGCTAATTAAAACAAAATAAATCTGGGTTTCTAGTGTTTACCTGTCTGTGATGTGCAAATGTCTGGCAACCAAATCAATGTTGCGCCTAAAATGAAATGTCGCAGGTCGGGTATACTGTAGAATGCTGTAATGTGTGCGATTTTTTATGTGTTTGTGAAGGACAGTGCAAAAATATTGTGAATTTGTTTTTAAAGAAAGAAATCCGGTTTCTTCGTGTTTCCATTTAGAAGGGAGAGAGTGTGTCAACTGTGGAGCTACAGCCACCCCACTGTGGAGGAGAGACGGGACCGGCCACTACCTCTGTAACGCCTGCGGGCTCTACCACAAAATGAACGGTCAAAACCGACCACTTATTAAACCGAAACGGCGACTGGTAGGTGCCAGGCATTGGGGTGGGGACAGGGGCTCCTTTCATTTACTATTCATTTTCTGTTATATTTGCCTTTTTTATTGACTATAAATAACATTGTTCTAAAACAATTGTCTATTGACTAAAATAAATAAAATAAAATAAAAAGCAGCACTTAACTCCTTTTATTACCCAATTGAAGATCTTGTCTGCAAAGCTAGCAATCTACTTTAAGGAATGCTAATAGCCAGGGCAATGCCATAGCTTGCTATGTGGCTGAACCTAATCCAGAACATTTTCAGTACATTTTAAGAATATGGTCCTTTAAACCACTTGGCTGCAGAGTTAGCAATCTACTTGTCATACAATGTCATAGCTTGCTATCTGGCTAAAACTGGTCCAGATAGTTTTTAGAACAGTCTAGGAACATGGTCCTTTAAATCATTTGGCTTCAGAGCTAGCAGTCTATTTTTGGGAATGGCAAGGGACAGAGACCATATCATAATTTATTCCAGTGAGCATCTTGTGTGTGAAGCTAGAAATCTAGTTTATTAAAGGACAAGGGACAGGTGAATGTCATATGTGGCTGAACCTGGTTCAGATAATTTGAGTATAGTTTATGGACATGGTCCTTTAAATCATTTGGCTGCAGAGCTAGCAGTCTATTTTTTTGGAATGGCAAGGGACAGGGACAATATCATAATTTATTCCAGTGAGTATCTTGTGTGCGAAGCTAGAAATCTAGTTTATAAAAGGACAAGGGACAGGTGAATGTCATATGTGGCTGAACCTGGTCCAAATAATTTGAGTATAGTTTATGGACATGGTCCTTTAAATCACTTGGCTTCAGAGCTAGCAGTCTATTTTTGGGAATGGCAAGAGACAGGGACAATATCATAATTTATTCCAGTGAGCATCTTGTGTGCAAAGCTAGCAATCTAGTTTATAAAATGACAAGGGACAGGTGAATATCATACCTTGCTATGTGGCTGAACCTGGTCCAGATAGTTTGAGTATAGCTTATGGACATGGTCCTTTAAATCACCTGGCTGCAGAGCTAGCAATCTATTTTCAGGAATGGCAAGGGTCAGGGACAATGCCATAGCTTGCTATGTGACTGAACCTGGTCCAGATAATTTGAGTATAGTTTAGGGACATGGTCCTTTAAATCACTTGGCTGCAGAGCTAGCAATCTATTTTCAGGAATGGCAAGGGCCAGGGACAATACCATAATTTACTCAATTAAGAATCTTGTTTGCACAGCTAGTAATCTACTTTAAGTAATGGCAAGGGACAGGGACAATGCCATTGCTTGCGGTGTAATCCATATAATTTTCAGTACCATATAGGAATATGGTCCTTTAAATCACTTGACTGCAGAGCTAGTAATCTGTTTTAAGGGGTGATAAGCAATATGATATTGTTTTTTTTTTTTTTTTTTTGGGCTAAATGTGGTCTGTAAAATGTTAGAGACATGTGCCAGTGTTAGTCAGCAGAGCTAGCAGCTTTTTTCTTGTGATGTGTTAGGGCTGATTTACTAAAGGAATTGAAAAACCTGGTCCATATTCGTCTGCTTGTTCTATTTGGGCTTGTATTATCCTTTTAAATGTAGAGCTTATGTCCTAGATTGTAAGCTCTAATGAGCAGGGCCCTCTAATTCCTCTTGTATTGAATTGGACAGAAAAGGGTATAGGTGACCTGTCTTCTATTAATTACAGTAGTTCCTATAGCTCCCATTTCATGCAAACTAGTCTACATGCACAGGATAGGTGGTGTAGTTTGTAGGCTGCAGAGCTTACAGTCTAGCTATACAGATAGCATTTCATGCAGATCAGTCTACATGCACAGGTTTGGTGGTGCATTTTTTAGGCTGCAAAGCTGACAGTCTATTTATACAGATAGCATGTCATGCAGACCAGTCTACATGCACATGTTTGGTGGTGTAGATTTTAGGCTGCAATAGCATTTCATGCAGACCAGTCCACGTGCACAGGTTTTGTGGTGTAGTTTGTAGGCTGCAGAGCTGACAGTCTAGCTATACAGATAGCATTTCATGCAAACCAGTCTACATGCACAAGTTTGGTGGTGCACTTTTTGGGCTGCAAAGCTGACAGTCTATTTATACAGATAGCATTTCATGCAGAGCAGTGTACATGCACAGGTTTGGTGGTGTAGTTTTTGGGCTGCAGAGCTGACAGTCTATTTATACAGATAGCATTTCATGTACTACATGCACAGGTTTGGTGGCGTATAGTTTTTGGGCTGCAGAGCTGACAGTCTATTTATACAGATAGCATTTCATGCAGATCAGTCTACATGCACAAATTTGGTGGTGCAATTTTTTTGCTGCAAAGCTGACAGTCTATTTATACAGATAGCATTTCATGCAGACCCGTCTACATACACAGGTTTGGTGGTGTAGTTTTTGGGCTGCGGAGCTGACAGTCTATTTATACAGATAGCCTTTCATGTAGTCTACATGCACAGATTTAGTGGTGTAGTTTTTGGGCTGCAGAGCTGACAGTCTATACATATAGCATTTCATGCAGACCGGTCTACATGCACAGGTTTGGTGGTGTAGTTTTTGGGCTGCAGAACTGACAGTCTATACAAGCTTATTGTATAAATTATCCTGGTTAATTTTGGATTTGTACTTGTTGTGCACCAATGATCCTATATACCTGCAGAGCTGCATGGGAGACCACTGTATGATTCTGGTCGGTTCTGGCTGATGCCAGTAATTGACCTAAAGGGGATTAATCACGGATCAGCTCTTCCCATATCCAAGATTGATGTGTTTGTTTTCAGTAAGCCATGCAGAGATTTGACATCTTCCAATTCATCAGACCTGGTGACATACAGCAGTCTTTACATTGCTCATACAGCCTTGCACTGACCTTTGCTGGGGGGTCACTTCCAGTAAATAGTGAGACTACCTGCAACACGAAAAGTTTGTTGTTCCTCCCAAATCTAGGGCTAAAGAAAACGGGTAACTGACTTAAGCTTCCCCCTCCAGGGCAAATACCTAATAAACGGTCAAGCATTTTGTTTATTGCCCTGGGGGGCAAATATAGCACCCCCCTTTAAATACTTAAAGTCTACAGCAAAGGGCAGTAAACCATCACAAGCCAGAAATCTAATTAGCGGCTATAGGTTACTGTAGTGTGATCAGCAGGTCATGCTTATTTTAAAGGCTGATGGGGAACTACAAGTTCCAGCATGCCCCGAGCTCTGCAATTGACAGATCCACATCTGCTAAACTATTTTCTCTGATACAGATTAACGGAAATATCATTCAGATTAACGCACATAGCATGCGAATATCGCAGACAGATGCGATCCAATTGCGAAACAATTAGCAAACTCAGGCTTGGGCTGACTGCAAAGGCTCCTGACTGACCTAATAGCAACAAAAAGTCCCTTTTTTTATCAGCCTAATAAATCAGGGGAACCACCCCAGGCTTAATGGGTCTTTCTAAAGGACATGGAGTCATTTCACTTGTGTAGTCTACAAATTGTGCGAAGTATTTTTTTTTTCTTTCTCTCTCCCTTTTTTTTCTGCACCACTCAGACAATCCATGGATTTTTTTTTATAAGCTATTCATTTTCCATGGAGTCACCTACACTTTGTATTCAGGACCTTTTCTCTTTGTTGTAATGGCAACATCTGATCTCATGCTACAAGTTTCCTATCCGGATATCTGCACTGGGCTGATAAGGAAACCTAGGCCCTCTGTTTCCGGACATAAAAAAAGAAAAAAAAAAAATTAGAGTTTACCCTAGGCGAGGCTGGGCTGTTTTCGAATGTCCAATACTTTGCAAATATTGCTGCTGAGGTTAAGAATTATAATGGATTTTTTTTTTTTTTTTGTATATAGCAGCAAGGCTTTGTTTTCTTGGAAAGGGAGCAGTCTGATTAACTGTTGCAACACTGGCTGGGATAGAGTGGCAGTTGGAATTCTTAGAGAAATATGTGGGACTTGCTCATGTGGAAGGGGAATTCCTCTGAGTCACCTTGCTGGAGAACAGCTCTTCTCTGGCTAATTGACTTTCAAGCTTAGTAGGCTGGAATCCCTGGTGGGGGCATTGTTAAGAAGCTTGAAAAAACAAATTATTAAGGACTTTGAAATGATGGAGCACATCCTTTCCTTACAGACAACCCCCCCTAGTCACAATTTAATGTCATATTTTAGATATAAAGGACAATGCTGGGGGGAGCGGTGTATATATTATATAAAATATAAAGCCAGTTTGATGCAAGCTTTGACCCCCGCCCCCCTCTATTTGTGCAACATGTGTCTTGCATATATATGATAAGGACGCTTTCCTGATGTTGGGTCCCTAATTTTTTTTTAAATAAATGTGTGTGACCTGTGTTGCCTCTAGCAATTACCAACCATCCTCCATTTTCATGCATTTAAAAAAAAAAAAAATAGAGAATTTAGGAAAAGCAAAATTGGGAAACAAAAATGTCATCAAGCTTAGACAAGTATGCAATTGGGGGGGGGGGGGGATTTAGGAAAAGCAAAATTGGGAAACAAACATTTCATCATCATCATCATCATATTTTAGATATATAGGGCAATGCTGGGGGGAGCAGTGTATATATTATATAAAATATAAAGCCAGTTTGATGCGAGATTTGACCCCCCCCCCCCTTCTATTTGTGCAACATGTGTCTTGTATATATATGATAAGGGCGCTTTCCTAATGTTGGATCCCCATTTCTTTTTTAAATAAATGTGTGTGACCTGTGTTGCCTCTAGCAATTACCAATCATCCCTCATTTTCATGCATTTAAAAAAAAAAAAAGTAGAGAATTTAGGTAAAGCAAAATTGGGAAACAAACATTTCATCATCATCATATTTTAGATATAAAGGACAATGCTGGCGGGAGCAGTGTATATATTATGTAAAATATAAAGCCAGTTTGGTGCCAGCTTTGGACCCCCTCTATTTGTGCAACATGTGTCTTGCATATATATAATAAGGGTGCTTTCCTAATGTTGGGTCCCTATTTATTTTATTTTTTTTTAATAAATGTGTGTGACCTGTGTTGCTTCTAGCAATTACCAATCATCTTTCATTTTCATGCATTTAAAAAAAAAATAAAATAAATAGAGAATTTAGGAAAAGCAAAATTGGGAAACAAACATGTCATCAAATTTAGAAATGTATGCAATGGGGGAGATTTTTTTCAAAATAAATGTATGTGACGCTATGCTTCTAGCAATTACCAATCATCTTTTATTTACATGCAATTAAAAAGAATAGAGAATTTAGGAAAAGCAAAATTGGGAAACAAACATGTCATCAAGTTTAGCAATGTATGCAATGGAGGAGATTTTTTAAATAAATGTGTGTGACATGTGTTGCTTCTAGCAATTACCAATCATCTTTCATTTTCATGCATTAAAAAAAAAATAGAGAATTAAAATGAAGGAAAAACAAAATTGGCAAACAAACATTTCATCAAGTTTAGAGATGTATGCAATGGCGGAGATTTACTAAAAGTGGTGCACACAGAATCTGGTGCAGCTGTGCACAGTAACCAATTAGCTTCCAGGTTTTATTGTCAAAACTTATTTGAACAAGCTGAAGTTAGATGCTGACTGGTTACTATGTACAGCTGCACCAGATTTAATAAATCCCCCATTGTGTGCATAAATATGATAAAAGCGCTTTCCTGATGTTAGGTCCCCATTTAAAAAAAAAAAAATGTATATGACCTGTGTTGCCTCTAGCAGCCACCAATTATCTTTAATTTTCATGAATTTAAAAAAAAAAAAAATAGAGAATTCAAGATAAGCAAAACTGGGAAACAAACATTTCATCAAGTTTAGAACTGTATGCAATGGGGGAGATTTACTAAAAAGTGGTGCACACAGAATCTGGTGCAGCTGTGCACAGTAACCAATCAGTTTCTAGGTTTTGTTGTCAAAATTTAATTGAACAAGCAAAGGTTAGATGCTGATTGGTTACTATGCACAGCTGCACCAGATTCTGTGTGCACCAGTTTTAATAAATCCCCCCATTGTGTGCTAAGTGCCGTAAGCCACAGCAACCAATCAGAAATGATCTCTCCTTGAAGAAAGCCAGGATGGCAAGAGCTCTGCACCCAGGTGTGCAATGATGTGCATCGCACATACTTTGGATCCAGAGTCTTATCATTGCAGAATTGGGTTCCTGTGCTGACATTTGTACTGCAAACTAGTTGTTGGCCCAGTATAGGTCTATAGGATTTCCCTGACAACCAGTCTGTTTCAGAGAGGTGAACAGAAGGCAAAACAAAGCATGCAAGATTTGCATGTTGCAACTGAAGATCTCTGGATAGGGGCATGGGGGTATATTTAAATCTGTCCCTACAAGTTACAGTTTGCTTGTACAATCTCACTGCAACATATGTAGACCTTATTCGCCTAACAGACATAACATGATCATAAAAATTGACTGATCTTTAGGAAAGGGACAACAGTTCCTACCTAAATGATTAGTAAATAGATCCCTTTTTTAATGCATAAAAAAATCCCTGTTCTCTTTTTCAAAGTTATGTGTGTAATGCACATGCCCTGAGATGCAGATTTTTGGATTTTGTACTAAAGTTCTGAACGTAACACATGTTTACGCATCTGCGTTCAGATCTGTAAAAAAAAAAAAAAAAGAAAGTTTTTTACGACTGTGTAAACGAGGCCTTACCTAAACTGCATAACATGACCTTCCTAAACAACCTATTCAGTTGTACCCAGTTAGGAAGGCACTTGCACTATAAAGTTGTTGGTAGATTTAAAGATGATCCCCTAATGTGTATGGTCCACTATTGTGCTTGTCAATGCTCAAGGCTCGTACACACTTACTGAAAATCGGACAAAATATCGTCCAATTTTTCTAGCTCTTGCTCATCGGTCATAACCGTTTTTATTTGACAGTGCATAATGTTGCACAAAATTTCTCGTCCGATCTCTTTTTTTTCTTGGGACGATTGATCGTAGAGTGTGATGTAAGTACGTATACATGTGATCCCGAGGCCACGCCTTTGAGATCCATCTTGTTGATGTGTCGTGACTTCTGTATATATATATATAAATAGAGAGATTGCACAGAACAGTGTATACGCATAGTGTATATTAATTAATTGATATACACACAGAAATACAGTGGATATAAAAAGTTTACACACCCCTGTGGTTTCTGTATTCTGAAATTTCAACATTGGTGTATAGACTTTATATATCCCCTGTACTGTACACTGTATGTGTGGATAGAGATAGATAGATAGATAGAGAGAGAGAGTGAGTGAGAGCTCAGTTCATATTAGTGCAACTAATATGGATACGGATTATCCATTTGTGTTTTTTATTGATGAACGTCCGGGTCGTCAGCAACTTCCGATCATGCGCGGTCTTTCGTATCTGATTTTTTGCGGGCGTATTGCATACACATTTAATGAAAATTGGTAGTGCTTAGTACGGACAATGAAAATTTTGGAGTTTGTCCCTCTGTTTTTTTCCGTTAAGAATGTCGGAATTGGCTGCTGAAAGTTGTGTAAACACTAGCCGAAAATCGTACGATCTACGAAGATTTTCGGACAATTTTCTTATAGCGCGTACCCCACTTAAGAGACCTTGTGCCATTTTATGGAACCCCTTCAATGTTTTTGGGCTCTAAAATTATTTTTTTTACTAGCCCCCTGTACTGAGAGGATATTATGTCTAATAAATTACACACCCCATTACACCAATTTTGCAGCCCCATATCACATGTACATATACACACAATTGTGAAATGGGATATCTTATTGTGTTTATTTAAGGATGTCTATTAAACCCTCATTCACATTGGAGCAACTTGTAAAGCAATTTGACAGGTCAAATCGTATGACAACTTGCACCCTATTGCCAGCAATGGCACTGTTCAATTCGATGTGACGCCGACTTTGCGGTGCCGCATCGATATGAAAAAATAGGATCCCTTTTGGGGTATCTTGGGTGTGACTTGCATAGATATCTGTGCGTAAAGCCACACTGATGTCTTCAAAGGTACATACACATTCGCACGCACACCATGGACCTTGCCTGACGAAGGGGGTCCTGCGTGACTCCGAAACGTTGCACTGTTTTTGATGTGATCCTTTCTGCAATAAAAAGATTTTGGACTGCTTTTGCAAGATCCATGGTGTGCTGGCGAATATGTATGTACCTCTGATAGATCCAGTGTCCAGCTTCAGCACCCACAATAGATGTGCCTATATCCAGGAAGGTGTGCGATGGGAATATGAACTTTACTGATGTCTTCAAAGTCGCACCTGAAGTTGCACTGACATGCAGTTTCAAAATTTTGCGATTTCAGATAAAGGCGCACAATTTCAAAGCCGCATTTAATGTGAATGAGGGCATATAGCAGCAAAGTGGCGTCCTCTTCAAACATACCACAATTTTCTGAATAGGTCTACTATGAACTGGCATCAGGATATTCAGTACTTAACCCCTTTGCAGTTATCATGTTGATCCCCATTACAACAGATCACTCCTGAGGTCAGAATTCTTGAGTGATTTTCATGTACAATCAGTACTTTAGGATGTGTGTAGCAGTTCAGCGGTCAAGCAGTTGTGGAATTTGTAGCCAGCCTCTGGAAAAAAAAATTCTCCAACTGAGAGCAAGCCCGGCATTACATGGCACTCAGGGAAGAAGTAGTTCCATTGCAGTTGGAATTCTGTTTATATCATTCATGCTCGCTTAGTTGCAGTGTCCATGTCTCTTAAGGTGCACATAAGCAATGCTCAGCAAATGAAATTGTAAAGATTTTGTGACAGCTCTGTAAAAGGTTGGATTCTGTAAAGTAGGGACGGGTAGAAGGTGCGCACGTATGCGCTCGTGTTACCGCTCGTTGACGTAACGCATTCTAAGGCGTTGCATATATGCATTGCAGTACATAGCCGTCCATTCTAAATGGCACTCCAATGCCATACGCTCACATTCATGGGATGCAGATTTCAGTGTTGCCCAAAAAAAATGTTTTTAAGAACCCATTTATTGACATTTAGGAAACACATTTCAAAATAAAACTCGCCATGAAAAATAATCACATTTTTTATTATGTGTGACTTCTTAAGGAAAAACTGCTTTCACGGGAAAGGTGGTCGGTTTTCTGAAAACTGGTGTTATTTTCCCAGTCTATTGTTCACCTCTTCCTTAATTAAATGTGTAATTGTTCTGCCATCGGTGGACATGAATGACCTATATTGATCTGTCTCTCCACAGTCAGCAGCAAGAAGAGCAGGCACCTGTTGCGCAAACTGCCAGACGACCACAACGACCTTATGGCGACGCAATGCTAACGGAGACCCAGTGTGTAATGCCTGCGGATTGTACTACAAGCTACACAATGTAAGTTGCCCTGGCCATTTCCTGAACGTCATGTCTAAGCTTGGCTTGGTAGGAACTGAATAGGATTGGTTTCTTTTGGGTGTTTCCCCTGGGGGGATATCCCCCCCACCACCACCATTCACCCTCTAGCATAGCAATGCCCCATCCAATATGGCTTTACAATGCGGATAGCTTGGCTTCTACATCTCTATGACACCGAAGGGAGATGGGCAGACAATGGCCACACATTCTCTGCTTCTCTTTCAATTTGTTGGAAGTTAATCATTTAACCCTTCAATAACTGGCTTAGACCTCCTACGTAGGATTTTTTATTTTTTTTTTAGAACTGTTTAACGCAGTATGAATTTATCCCTACTATATTTGGTACAGTCTACATAATGTTCTGCTGCCCAAAAAAATCTTAAAAAATGCATGCAATTGGAAAATAAATGGATAATGAAATGTGCCTTTACCATTGCATGTATACTAATTTCTTTGTGCTCAGGCTCTTAGTTAAACAACATTGGGATATAATTATTATGCAACTCATGTTACAGTAAATTGGTGACAGCTTTGTACTACAATTACTATGGCCTGGCCAAAACAGATATTACTTATTCAATTACAAGTCAAATGCCAACTTGGTGGATCAAATCTCATTTACATGAGTAGTTAAGTGTTGGCCCCAGTAAGGGTCAAATTTTTAATTATGGGTGGAGTCTTGACACGGGAAAGCTGTATATTTATGGGCCTTCTTATAGCTATAATGGAACTCCTTACTCCAATCCCACTCTGCATTTTTTGTAAACATAAATTAAATAATAAAAAATTCAGAAGATGTCCTAGTTCCTCCCAACCATGCCTGGGAAGAGCAAGGAACTCGAGTTCTGAGATGTTCTCCTTGGAGGCGTAGGAGAAATAAGGAGCGAGTGTAGACAAGCCGTGAGTTATCATGTTGGACTAATTATTTGAAGAGTACCTGTTGCATTTAGACAGGGAAATCTAGCTTTCCCCAACCTTTCCAACACAGAAGTACCCTTGAAATAACTTTCCGGTCTCAGGGAACCCATGTTAAAAATGACTAAATCTACAACTCATGATACTCAGGCTGTTATAGTAAAAATGTGTCAGCTTTGTACTACAATTACTATGGCCTGCCCAAAGCAGATATTACTTATTCAATTACAAGTTAAATGCCAACTTGGTGGATCAAATCTCATTTACATGAGTAGTTAAGTGTTGGCCCCAGTAAGGGTCAAATTTTCAATTATGGGTGGACACGGGAAAGCTGTATATTTATGGGCTTTCTCATACCTATCGTGGAGCTCCCTACATCAATTCCACTTTTCTACCTGCATTTTTTGTAAACATAAATTAAATAATAAAAAAAACTCAGAAGATGTCCTAGTTCCTCCCAACAATGCCTGGGAAGAGCAAGGAACTCAAGTTCTGAGACGTTCTCCTTGGAGGCCTAGGAGAAATAAGAAGTGAGTGTAGACAAACAGTGAGTTATCATGTTGGGCTAATTATTTGAAGAGTATCTGTTTCATTCAGGCAGTGCAAGCCAGCTTTTCTCAACCTTTCCAACACAGAGGTACCCTTGAAATAACTTTCCGGTCCCGGGAAACCCATGTTAAAAATGACTAAATCTACAACTCATGATACATTAGTGTGATAGTCAGTTGGGAGAATGCTCCTTACACTTGTGGCCATTGGGAAGAATTTCCCCCCTTAGAGATAGCTAAAAAGATCAATGGTGTCAGTGGGAACTTATCTGAGAGTCAGTAATTGCTCAAGGAACCCCTAGCAACCTCTGGTGGAATCCATGGAACCTTGCTTGAGAAACCCTGGTGTAAGCAGTGTTTTGGGGTTAATCCAATGCTAAACTTAGATATGTGGCTTTACTTTGCTCTGAAATGTTTAGAGCCCATTCACATTAGCGTGACTTGTCAGCCTGACAAGTCGTGCTCGGTCGCGGTGCATTGATTAGCACAGGACCCGTTCTAATAGGAGCGACACTAGTCACTCCGACTTAGAAAAAGGGTCCTGTACTACTTTGGGGTGACCTGGAGGCGACTTGCATAGACTTTCATTATGTGAAGTCTCTGCAAGTCGCGCCGAAGTCGCGGTGCACGCGACTTCACAGGTCGCCCCCCAACGTTGTGTCGCGCTAGTCTGAATGGGCTCTAGAGATAGCTAAAAAGATCAATGGTGTCAGTGGGAACTTATTTGAGGGGCAGAAATTGCTCAATGCTCAAAGAACCCCTAGCAACCTCTGGAGGAATCAATGGAACCCTGGTTGAGAAAGCCTGGTGTAAGCAGTGTTTTGGGGTTAATCCAAACTTAGATGTGTGGCTTTACTTGGCTCTGAAACATTTTATGCATGGAGAACTTTTCCTTTTACTAAAGTTTTTATTAATATTCAGTAGGACAAACAGAGCCAACAAGTGGATAGTTACAATGCGTAATAAACATGCAAGTAGGATAGACGTACATTTTCGAGGCTTAACGCCTCACAGGCTAGGGGAACTTTTTCCATCAAGAATGGCCACCAGGTGTATGCAACAGGCACACTTTTAGGGTCATTGCACATTGGCTTAAAATAAACGCTTTAGTCAGAAAAAAAAAATTATATTTTGAGTTTTTTTTTTTTTTTTACACAAGCGTTTAGCAGCTTTTAGGGTTTTTTTTTCTAGAAAACCACTCTCAAAAATGCAAAACAGAGGAGTTTTTTTTCTGCCTCTAAACACTGAGCTGAAAATATGCCTCTAATTATTCTAATGTGCATGGACAATTAGCAGGGCTTTTTTTCTCAGAGAATAGGTATAGGAACTGTCACCTTCTGAGTCACCCTTCGTCTTTGCCCCCTACCCACCTTTAAGCAGGTTTCACCCCCTACCCACCTTCCAGTACAGCCCCTTTTAGAGAATGCAGAACAAAGTATCATTTTGTGCTACTAAGTATTTTGTATGGAATTTGATAGACCCCAGCAACAGTAGACCCCCTCCAGCAACAATAGACTCTCCTGCAGCAATAGACCCCCACAACAAAATACCACCCTAGCAACAATAGACCCCCATCAGCAACAAAAGATTTCCCAGTAGCTAGCATCAATAGACCCTCCAACAGCCAGCAACAATAAACCTCTCCCAGCAACATTTTACCCCCTAGCATAGGCGTGCGCAGGGGGTGTGCTGGGTGTGCCCGGGCACACCCTAATCACCCTGTGCGGCGCAGATTCCCCATGCTGATATTTCACCAAAGCCCCCCAACGGGACTTCAAAAACAATTGTACAAAAATAAAAATCTACTAAACACTGTCCACTACCCTACTGACACCAACCTCTGCCCTACTGACAAGTTCACTGCCCTACTGATGCCAACCTCTGCCCCCTCTGCCCTACTGACACCAACCTCTGCCCTACTGATGCCAAACTCTGCCCTACTGACAAGTCCACTGCCCTGCTGACACCAACCTCTGCCCTACTGATGCCAACCTCTGCCCTACTGACAAGTCCACTGCCCTACTAACACCATCCATGTTTTAATACATTTGGGGTGCACACCCTAATGCAATAGGCTGCGCACACCTATGCCCCCTAGCAACATAAGACCCCCCCCACCAGCCACAATAGACATACCTGGCAACAGTAGACCCCTACACAAAGATAGATCCCAACTATCGACAATAGATCCCCCAGCCGCCAGCATCGATAGACCTTCAGGCACACCCCAGCACTCCTTGCTATAAAATACATTCAGTGCTAGAGGTGCCGGAAATGCGTTCCCCCGCGTTCCTGCTGAAAAAAAGCCCTGACAATTAGGATAATATTAGTTGCTTCTACAGGCAAAACGCTAAACTCCTAGGAGCAGCGATTTTTGTGCATGGACCCTTAGAAGTTATATACAGTAAAGGCACAGATCATAAGTGATTTAAATGTAGTATGGAGTACTAACACTAAGACTAACTCAATATCTAGCAGCTCTGCAAAGGAAAAGCAATATAATGTGTTGTCACTGCACAAGTTTTACGTACATAGGCCATGATATTTTTACTTTGTTTTAATAAAGAATGTAGCTGCATGCTCCTCTGCCCTCAAACTGTTTTTTCTATGTATTGTTCTTTCGGAGAACAGCTCTGACATCAGTTCTGCAGGGGATTCACATGCTCCGAACATGTTTTAGATTAGCCAGTTCATGATGTACTTGTATTTTGTTACAGGTGAATAGGCCCCTGACCATGAAAAAGGAAGGAATTCAGACCAGGAATAGGAAAATGTCCAACAAGTCCAAGAAAAACAAGAAAGGCTCAGAATGTTTTGAGGAACTTTCCAAGTGCATGCAGGAGAAGTCTTCTCCTTTCAGCGCGGCAGCCCTGGCCAGTCACATGGGGCCCATGGGTCACTTGCCTCCTTTTAGCCACTCCAGCCACATTTTGCAGACGCCGACCCCTATCCACCCTTCCTCTAGCCTGTCCTTTGGGCACCCACACCCATCCAGCATGGTAACAGCAATGGGATAAAAATAGAGACTTCTGCAGACTTGAACTCGAGAGCATGTGGGCATTGCCTTGGTTTTTGGCGCCCGAGTCCTCCAGGAAGACAATGGAGAAGTGTCTTGCACCTCGTCTGTTGCATCAGATAGGCCTTTGCACTGGACTCAAGCAGGACCTTTTTGGTGGGACTATATAAGCACTTTCCTCCCTCCGGACTGGAAATTGAAAAAAAAAAAAAAGAAAAATAAATAATCTGTTTTCCACTGACCAACTCACAGTGAAGGTAAAAAAAAAAAAAAAGGTGGACATAGCGGGCTTTTATCTTTTTTTTTTTTTTTTTTATTATTACTGTGAATATTGTAAATATGTTAACCGTCTCTTGTGGGTGAAAAGGACCCAGTGATAGATGATGCTGGATTTGTACTGCAGACTCATTTCAAATGGACGACTTTATATATTAAAAATATTAAAATTATAATGCTTAATTTTAAAAGAAAAAAAATATTTATTTTTTGCTCCTGATGTTTTTTTTTTTTTTTTTTATTGCGTTTCTGGCCTGTCATGAGGTCATCTGGCCTGTAAGCTTTACTCTTTTTTTTTTTTTGTGTTGCCACCCTTCTTGGACTAGACCACCACAACATGCTTGACCTGAGTTTAACCCCTTCTGCTGCTGGAAGGCTGTCGGTGAAGAGGTCTTAGAATAAGAGACCATGAAAGCAAACATTGAAAATTATTTAATGTGGTTCTTTTTAAGTGATTGCACCTGGTTTTAAGGTTTTGAGGCTTTTTTTTTTTTTTTTAGATGCTCATTGGCTTCGTTTCTCGACATTCTTTGAGTGCACATACCAGGTTGTCTTACAATACAATGTGCTTTCCTCAAATCTATAAAAAAAAAAAAAGTCTCTAAACCTAGCTAGCATAATTCAAGATGGCTTCTTTGTTTTACTGTAAGACTGTTAGCTCTTTGGGCGAGCAAGATGAAATCCAGGAACGCTTTCACTGTCTTTGTAACTAACAACCAAACTTTGCTAGCAAAGCCCGATTCTGGCACTAAAAGTAGTTGACTTAAAAGGCAAAGAATTCAATTCTGGCGTTATATGAAGCCAGCGCTGAAAAAAAACCTACACATGGCATGTCACTGAAAACATGTATGATCACCAAAGACCAAATGTTTTTGTTTTAAAAATGTAATAATGTGACCGTGTAACGTATTAAATGCTTACCCACCCCCCCGTTCCCAAGCATTCTACTGTTAACAACTTAACATAATGTCATTATGTATATATTTAAATAAAGAGAGCAAACCTGGGTGGAGGAAAAATATAGCTATAGACAGTGAACTAAATCATGTATCTAATGGCAGATGTACAAAAATTTTTTTTTGTAATGAACATTCCAGCCTTGGCAATTATATAAGACAAATATAAATTGCAGTCATTTCAATAAACGATGTATTTAGGGGCCAACTCAGATTAGAAAAAGGCTTAAAAAATAAAAAAAAGGTCAAGGGGACAGGCTTAGTTGATTTACGTGTGACGGTTGAAATTAGATCAGATTTAAAAAATAAAAAAAAAAAGGCTTGCTGGGGTTTGTGCCCAATGTTAAAATGTGGTCCTTTAAAATTTCTTTAAACTCTTAACAGCCAAACGATTAATACAGAATTTATTCTGATCATTTGGCTGTATAGAGGGTTAATGCTTAATGGTACAAGCTGTACATTATTTTGTACCTTTTTTTTTTTTTTTTTTTTTATATATATCTATTTTTTTTTTTTTTTTTTTAAGGGGTGGGTGGGGTACAGGAAAATATTACTGATACAAGAGTAACTGAATAGTGCAATATCTTGCCAGCCTGCAGTTTATATCTGGGGCCCAGAAATAAATTATTTTGTATCGGTAGCCGCATAAAATTATACAGTATTTTTTTTTACATTGTTTTGATTAGTGACCTTAAGTTATTGTTGATTCTGTACACCATGTTTATATATTGTCTGTAAAAAATTGTATGCTATCCTCCCATTCAATGAAGGTGAATACTAAAAATAAAATGAACTTTTTTGTGCAATCTGGTCTCTCTTTCTTTTTTTTTTTAAATATCTTTGTTTCTTAAACATTTTAAATTTTCTATTCATGAATGGAATATTTTTCACATTCTTTTATATAAAAATTCTCAAAAAAAAAAATTAAAAAGCAAAAATGTAACATTTTAGGCCAATTTGTTTTCTGCTACACATTTTTAAAATAAAATTCAACCATGTGTGCTCTGTTGAGTACACCCGGTGGAGTATTTTAAGATTGTAAGTTGTTGAATAAGGATGGTCAGAATTTATTTATATGGAAATTAAAGTATGCTAAATGTTTATGTTTAACTGAAATATTTCAATATTAAATTAATTTATTACAGCCAGGAAATAGCTGAGCTCAGGTTTCAGGATTTTTCTTTGCTGTGCTGTACTGATGAATGGCTTGTTCATGAAATCATTATTTTGACATTCAACTTATTATCGTATTTTATATAACAGAATCAAATTGACATAATTCCGTTGGCGTGAGATTGATACCAGTTATATTACTATATTTCTGCATTGATATGCATATAGTTTTGCATGATCTAATATTAAATTATATTTAAAGAGCTAGGCTTCTAATAGGTAGCCCTATTTTACTGGTATGTGTGGTCAAATTTTGGTCCGTTAGTCCTAAAGCCAAGGGCAGCATAGGATATTTTTCAACACATCTCTACTCTATAATGGGCCATACACACTATAAGATTTTCTGAAGACGTTTTCCTTCAGATTTACCTTTTCTATGTAGTGCAAGGGCCTGCCAGATTGCATACAAATTGAAAGTGTTTAGGTTTGACCTCATATTATATGGTTTTGGTAAGTCTGAAGGAAAAAGTCTTAAGAAAATCTTATAGTGTGTATGGCCCATTAGTCCATACAACATGCAAATGCATGTGTAAAGCCTCGTACACACGTACCGATCGTCGGCCGAACGATCGGCCGTCTTTTGTCTGAGGGCTGTCTTGTCTGTATAAAAAGTGCAAAAGACTGCACACGAATTTTGTCGGCCAACAACAGCCGACTGCAGAAGTGATGTCATGTGATGGTTAACTTTCCTTGTCTTTTTTCTTCTCTGAGCATGCCCAGTCTTGCTAATCTGCTGTCTGTCGGCCGAAATCTGTACTGACTGGCGAACAATCGGCCGTTCTGGTGTTGGCCAACAAAAATTTTAATGCTTGCACGACAGATTCTGTTCGGCCGAAAATGCGCTATCGGCTGTTGGCTGTCGGAAGCATCATACTAACAAGCCTACAATCGGCCGATCGGTCGTCGGCCGAATATTTACGTCCGACAATCGGTACGTGTGTACGGGGCTTAAGATTTTATTTTTTTAATTTTAAAATGTTCACTTTGTTATCTGATCCAACCTATTGATGTCATAGAACGCCTGATTTTTATTTTTTTTTAATAAAAATGAGATGTCCTGGGAAAAATATATTTCAGTTTTATCTGACAGAAGTTAAAAAAAAATTTGAAAAAATCACATCTCTACTCTTGGTCCATACAACATGCAAATGCGTGTGTAAGATTTTATTTTTTTAATTTTAAAATTTTCACTTTGTTATCTGATCCAATCTATTGATGTCATATAGAACGACTGATTTTTTTTTTTTTTTTTTTTATAAAAATTAGAAGTCCTGGGAAAAATATATTTCAGTTTTACCTGACAGAAGTTAAAAAAAAAGTTTGAAAAAATCTTTACGAAGCATGTACAGTCAGGAACCAGTCTGCATATCTATGATTAGGAAATGTATATGATTTACACTTTATTGTATACCAGCTTAAAAATCTGAGTATCCTTCCATACCTAATTAAAGTTATAAAAAAAAATATTAGGAAATTTAAAATAATATACACTTTATACCAGCTTCAAAGTTATAAAAATAAAGTTACAAAAAAATATTAGGAAGTTTATATAATATACACTTTATACCAGCTTCAAAATCTGAGTTGTAAAATGAAAACTGAGGAATCTAAAGTTATAAAAAATAATTAAATAAATAAACACAAAGGGGTTGATTTATTGCTGGGGTTGAAGACTGGACAGTGCAAAATTTGGTGCAGCTGTGCATGGTAGCCAATCAGCTTCTACCTTCAGCTCGTTCATTTAAGCTTTGACAATAAAACCTGTAAGCTGATTGGTTTCTATGCAGAGTTGCACCCCATTTTGCACTCCCTAGTTTTAGTAAATCAAACCCAAAGTGGGAAATTTAGACTTTAAAGGCACAAATATTAGAAAAAGTACACATTTTATTAATAATTTAAATAAAAACACATCTATACATAATAAACCTTACAATATAGAAGACACAAATGATTATTTAATCCATTTAAATAATAATTTGTGTTGTCTATATTGTAATGTTTATCATGTATACACGTGTTTTTATATAAATTGTTATCAATAAAGTTTGTACTTTTTTAATTTCTGTGCCTTCAAAGTCCATATTTCCCACTTTGTCTCTATATACTTTTTTTTTCCCCCCATAAAAGATTTTATTGAAAATAAATGAATACAATGTAAAACAGGAAACCTCAACATGTTGCAGGAAAATTACAAAATGCATCTTTAAAGTAATACTCTTAAACCCAAATATATATTTATAAAGAGCATATTATCCTAAATTCCGGAAAGAAAGCTGTGTAAAGCATATGGAGGGGTAAGGGTAGGGAAGGGCATATACGTCTCTATATACTTTAATCGTGAGGATGCGCCACTTTTTTTTACCATTCATACATCCACGGTACCACCCTGTTATTATTAATAATTTCTATAAAAAAATAAAAAAAAATTAAATATTAAAAAAAAAAAAAATTAAATAGTTAAAAAAAAACTTTTATTACAAAATGTATCTTTAAAGTAACGCTCTTAAACCCAAATATATATTTATAAAGAGCATATTATCCTAAATTCCGGAAAGAAAGCCGTGTAAAGCATGTGGAGGGGTAAGGGTAGGGAAGGGCATATAAGTCTCTATATACTTTAATCGTGAGGATGCGCCACTTTTTTTTACCATTCATACATCCACGGTACCACCCTGTTATTATTAATAATTTCTATAAAAAAATTAAAAAAAAATTAAATATTAAAAAAAAAAATTAAATAGTTAAAAAAAAACTTTTATTACAAAATGTATCTTTAAAGTAACGCTCTTAAACCCAAATATATATATTTATAAAGAGCATATTATCCTAAATTCCGGAAATAAAGCTGTGTAAAGCATGTGGAGGGGTAAGGGTAGGGAAGGGCATATAAGTCTCTATATACTTTAATCGTGAGGATGCAGCACTGTTTTTTTTACCATTCACACCCACGGTACCACCCTGTTATTATTAATAATTTCTATAAAAAAAATAATTAAATATTAAAAAAAAAACAATTAAATAGTTAAAAAAAAACTTTTATTACAAAATGTATCTTTAAAGTAATGCTCTTAAACCCAAATATATATTTATAAAGAGCATATTATCCTAAATTCCGGAAAGAAAGCCGTGTAAAGCATGTGGAGGGGTAAGGGTAGGGAAGGGCATATAAGTCTCTATATACTTTAATCGTGAGGATGCAGCACTGTTTTTTTTACCATTCACACCCCCACGGTACCACCCTGTTAGTATTAATAATTTCTATAAAAAAAAAAAAATCAAATATTTAAAAAAAAAAATTAAATAGTTAAAAAAAAAAAAAACTTTTAATACCAGAATTGAAGTTAAAAGTCAAAACAGGTTTGTCAATTTGAAATGTTTATTTAAAGACTACATGCTTGTTGATTTACTGCATCTTAAACATTTCTTTGGACCTTTGTTGTATGTTAAAGGGGTAAAAGGGGCTCATAAAAATACACTAATGTTTTGGTCCAGCAAAGTATCCCTGCTTTTAGTGCATTTTAAAGATTAGAAGGAGTGACCAGCAAAACTGCTGCACACTTCACTTGTAAAGAGAAAGGGCCTATTAAACATGCTGGGACAATTACAGTATTTTGTTGCCAGGCTGAACCAGTTTAACAGGATCGGAGGGAAGCCTATTCCCAGGTCAGCCTGCTGCTTTTCCACCTAGAACAATTTTGATAATGTCTCTTAAGGGTACGTCACTGAATAAACACGCTGCGGCAAAACACAGAAGACAGAACCAGGGTTCCGACCTTTTGAAAACACTCTTTAGACGCTCATATGTAACCAAAGAGGTAACATTCGGTGTGTGATCCTGACCATTTTATTCAATGATCTGATTGTGTAAACGCAAAATGTTCCGATCAAAGAATTAACAGATAAAAAGTTGCTCAATTACAAAAAAAAATAAATAAAAAAATCTCAAAAACATTAAATGGGAGTTGGATGTGTAGGCCAATGGCCAAAAGATTTTGTCGAGATCTTTCCAAAAAATATGCACACTTAGATCATCTACATATGCCTGTTTTATGGTCAAGAAAAAAAATTATAGCACAAGTTTACCTTGGGGAAAACAAAGCAAAAAGGTCATAAAGCCACACCTAGCAAACGGCTTTTCCCCTCTGAGTTTGGATACATTAAGACAATCTTAGGCAATATTTGTCAGCCTATGGACTAAAGGGGGCCTCAAATGCGGGCCCTGATTTCACAAAAGGGTCGCACATAATGTTCAATATTATTAATGCTTGAGACAGAGGTGTAACTAGAATCTTCAGGGCCCCTGTGCAAGAAACCATTAAGCACCCCCCTGACCCTGTCCTGGGGCCCTTTCTCATGTTCTGAAGTTGCCCTCTCCTGCCGTCTTGGGGCCCCAACATGGAGGTGGAACGCTAGGGTGCCAGGGCCCAGTCAAGAGTGCCTACTGTACTAGGAGGGTGCACTGGGGAAGGATGTAAGGGGACACTCTGGAGGTACTAAGACAGTGGTTTTCAACTCCGGTCCTCAGGACCCACCAACAGCCCAGGTTTGCAAGATAACTGAAATACATCACAGGTGATATAATTTACTGCTCAGTGATTGCAATATTCTAGTCTGCATCTCCCCAAGGTAATACTTAAAATCTGGCCTGTTAGTGGGTCCTGAGGACTGGAGTTGAGAACCACTGTACTTAGAGATAGTACCTCTAGGTTAGGGTCATGATCTCTTTTATTACTTACCTTCCGAACCAGTCCTGGGGCCCTTTCTCATGTTCTGCAGTGGCCCCCTCCTGGCTTCTTGGGACCCCACATGGTGGTGGAGCGCCAGGGTTTCAGGGCCCAGTCAAGAGTGCCCGCTTACATCGTCCAGAGTGCTCTCTTGGTGCCTGCAAAGTGCTCATTAAATCCTCCAGAGTGCCCCCTTACATCCTCTGAGTGTCCCCCCTAGTATCTCCTGAGTGCCTACTGTACTAAGGGGGTGCTCTGGAGGAGGATGTAAGGGGACACTCTGGAGGTGCTAAGAGATAGCACCTCTAGATTAGGGTAATGATCTGTTTTATTTCTTACCCCACTAAGCCGTCCCGGGGCCCTTTCTCATGTTCTGCAGTGGCCCCCTCCTGCCGTCTTGGGGCCCCCACATGGTGGTGGAATGCCAGGGTGCCAGGGCCCAGTCAAGAGTGCCCACTTACATCTTCCAGAGTGCCCCCCTGGTGCCTCCAGAGTGCTCCTTACATCCTCCAGAGTGCCCTCTTACATCCTCTAGAGTACCTCCTCAGTTTTCGCCAGAGTGCCTACTGTACTAAGGGGGTGCTCTGGAGGAGGATGTAAGGGGACACTCTGGCGGTACTAAGAGATAGTACCTCCAGGTTAGGGTCATGATCTGTTTTAGTACGTACCTCCTGAACCTGTCCCGGGGCTCTTTCTCATGTTCTGCAGTGGCCCCCTCCTGACGTCTTGGGGCCCCCACATGGTGGTGGAACGCCAGGGCCCAGTCGCAAATGCGACCTTTGAGACCCTGGTAGTTCTGCCACTGACCTTACTATTACTAGGGGGCATTTTGGAGGATGTAAGGAAACACTCTGGAGAATGTAATGGGGAACTCTTTAAGATACAAGAGGGTACTCTGTAGGTACTAAAACAGTACCTCCAGAGTCCTTGCTTACATCCTCCAGAGTGCCCCCTTTAATTCTCCATAGTGCCCCCCTAGTGCCTCCAGAGTACCTACTGTACTAAGGGGGTGCTCTGGAGGAGGATGTAAGGGGACACTATGGAGGTACAGATAAGACCTCCAGGTTAGAGTCATGATCGGTTTTATTACTTTCTGTGATTTTAAATAATTTAAATAATTTATTTCAATTTATTTAATTTTATTTCAATTCGCAAGCAACGGGGCTGGTGGTATAACATTAAAAATATTCCATTGTTGGCTACTCAGAAATGTGCACACGCACTTCCAAATTCAGCCGATTAGTGTACTGCTGAGCTGGGTCTTTACTCATCCGGCGGGGAATCCGGCGGGGCATCCGGCGGGGCATCCGGTAGGGCGTGTAAATATAAGCCACACCCGCTGCCTGATCTGAGACCAAGCCTGTTCAAAGTCGCTGACAAGGACATTTTTACTGAAAAGGTGACTGTTAACACTGCCCCAGACAGGTCTGGTCACAAGTGCAACCTGTGCTACCTGGTAGCTCCGCCACTGGTGTAGGGCAGAGATCCTCAAACTATGGCCCTCCAGCTGTTGCAGGACTACATATCCCATGAGGTATTGTAAAACTCTTACATTCACAGACATAACTAGGCATGATGGGAATTGTAGTTCCTGAACAACTGGAGGGCCATAGTTTGAAGACCCTTGGTGTAGGGGATGGGGGCAGTGGCAGTGTTGGGGGAGGGGGGATGGGATCAGTGGCAGTTCTGGGGAGGATAGGAAATGAGATCAGTGGCAGTGCTGGTGGTGTTGATGGGGTGAGTGGAATCAGTGCTAGTGGTAGTGGGGGTGGGATCTGTCCACTGATGGTGGTGGGGGGGATGGGATCAGTGGAAGAGGGATGGTGGTGGGGAGGATGGAATGGTTACACTGGCACTCACTCGCTCTCAATATCTCAATACTGACATGGCTACTACTTGGAGAAATGGGCGGAGAGGATAGGTGGGCAATGCGCTGTGCCAGTGACAGTGAGTGCTCACGCAGCCACAGCGTACTACTATGTTCCGACTCCCATGATCTTTTCCTCTAACTAGAATCGGCGGGCGCCCCCCACAGTATGCCACTGCACACTGATCATTGCCTAGAACCAGCGGGTGGTAACAGGCAGGTCCACCCACAGTAGCGGAACGCCAGGGCTCAGTCGCAAGTGCGACCTTTGCGACCCTGGTAGTTCCACCACTGACTTGAGAGAACTGTCAGAAATAGCAGGCCTAACAGAGGAAATGAGCATCAGAGAGTGTGGACATGCTACGTATTTGGCTGGGGATATGCTGTAGAACAGTGGTCCTCAACTCCGGTCCTCAGGGCCCACTAACAGGCCAGATTTTAAGTATTATCTTGGGGAGATGCAGACTAGAGTACTGCAATCACTGAGCAGCAAATGATATCACCTGGGATGTATTTCAGTTATGTTGCAAATCTGGCCTGTTAGTGGGCCCTGTAGGCCAGGGTTGAGGACCACTGCTGTAGAAGACAATATTGGGACCATGCTACATGAGGCTAGTAGAGATCAGTATTTTAACCCTATTTATTGTTCCCACTACAGACTGCTGAGGTCCGAGGGCCACACATCATATACCAAAGGGCTACATGCGGTCCTTGGGCCTCAAGTTGGGCCCCAGGGCTCTATGGGGATGGCGGAAGGCAGTAGAGTTGGATTACTAAAGAAATAGTGAAGACTTTCTCAACTTTCTTACCCCAGAGGAACCTCTAAAAAAACCTTACTAAAACCATTTTTTTGTCGGGCAATGGCAAACATGGCGGTTACAGAGGTGGTCAAAATGCCAACAATACAGATAACTAAAAAGATCATTGGTGTCATGCTGCTGCTCTGCCAAGTGCCATTGGTCCTTCATCTATGCAGGCACCATTGGATGGGAGGTCAATCAGCCACAGCTCAAGAAACCTATGGAAATTTCTGGAGGAACCCTGGTTGAGAATGACTGGAGTCAAGGCTTTCCACAAAATGTATGTTAGCCCACAGGCTTTTTACAGGTTTTAGTATAGCACCGACAATTACGCAGCACTTTATATACTGTATATTGTACATTCAAATCATTCACTGGCCTCCAGTGGCTTACAGTCTAAGGTCCCTATCTCACATCCAAACACATGGTGGGGCAAATTTAGACAGGAGCCCATTAAGCTTTAATTCAACTAGTGGGTTGAATGAAAAAAAAAAGTCTTGATTCCTCCATCCACATACTCGCTGTGGATGGGGGAATCCTCCCTGCTGAGCCTTTGCATTCTCATCAGCTGTGCCAGCCAGAGCCAGAGGAGCTGATCAAGCGGCACAAATCCAGTTGTGCAGAAGTGGATCAGTAGATCAACATTTGTACAAACAGCCTGCCCATAAACAGATTGATATTCGGTCGATCCCAGCTGAACCGGCTGAATTTCAATCCATGTATAGCCTTAAAGTGATTCTAAAGGCTCAAGGTTTAGGTGAAAACCTTCTGAGTGCAGCATCCCCAGCCCCCCTTATACATATACGTACCATGAGCCCCATCTCGATCTAGTGATGTGCACAAGAGCAGCGACTCTCCTGTGTCTCTCTCTTCTCATTGGCTCTCACAGCAGTCAATGCTGTCAATCCTAGCCAGTCAGCCAATAAAGAGAGAGTGGGGCCGGGCCGAGCCACGCTCTATGTGTGAATGGACACACAGAGTGCGGCTCGGGAGCGATCCTGCTCAAGTGCCCCCATAGAAAGAGGTTTGCTATTGGGGGCACTCGGTAGTGAGGAGGTGCCAGGAGCAGTATTGCAAACCATTGCACAGAGCAGTTAAGTATAAAATGTTTTCTCTTTTTCTTTTTTTCTTATTCTTTCTTTTAGAATCACTACAGTATAGCGATTGGAAATAGTCATTGTTGATTTTTGATTTTTTTATGCATCTAAATGTCTCTTTTGAGCATATGAGTACAGGGCTGCCATCCCGGGGGGGGGGGGGGGGGGGGACAGGGACAGACCATGCACATGTAGGGGGCCCGGGCATCCCGAGGGGCCTGGCCGCCCATGCCCAACCACGAGATTGAGTTGTTGCTGCTGTAGTAACTAGCAATTACTAAAGCAGGAAGGCCACAGAGTAAGCCGATGCAGCCGAGGGGATGTCTCTTTGCTGGATTGGACTGTCTATTTGCTGAATATATGGAGATGTCTCTTTGCTGGATTGGATTCATTTTCATAAATTAAGTTGTAAAAATGTTAAAATAAAAGTGGGTGCACTGAAGGACTCAGTGGGATGCCTAGTGGGTTTATTTGGTGGGACGGCCCTAGGGAATGTTGGTTGTCAGGCCCTGAGGTGCCCAGGCCTAAAGCTGTATAAGGGGCCCCAACATTTCTGATGGCTGCCCTGTATGAGTATATCAGAGCATATCAAAGCAGAGTCAAAAGAAACACATTAAGCTGGCCATACATTAGTAGACTTTCGAGTGAATGTCTGTACAGCAATTCTCAGTACATTCAAGAGCTGGACGGATGTTGTCTGAATGTGTTATAAAGTTTCTTTACAATCAATTGTGGAATGAATGGAAAACAAAATTTCCATCCTTTCGCCTTTGAATTTTCTCGTTGAAAGTCCATTTGACCCCACTAACCATTGGAAAATCGAACGAAGGTTCTTAAAGTGATACTAAAGTCTTGTTTTTTTTTTTTTTAAATAACAAACATGTTATACTTACCTCCTCGGTGCAGTGGGTTTTGCACAGAGCAGCCCGGATCCACCTTTTCTTTGGTCCCTCTTCGGCTCTCCTGGCCCCTCACTCCTGTCGAGTGCCCCCACAGTAAGCAGCTTGCTATGGGGGCACCCAAGCCGAGCCGCAGCTTTGTGTGTCCATTCAGACACGGAGCTGCGTTTTCGGCGCCACCCCTTCTCTCTCCTCATTGGCTAACTGGTTTTGATTGACAGCAGCGGGAGCCAATGGCGCCGCTGCTGTGTCTTAGCCAATCAGGTGGGAGAGTCCTGGATGGCCGAGGCACTCGTGGACATTGCTGGATTGAGAGCAGGCTCAGGTAAGTGTTAGGGGGGATGCTGCACACAGAAGGCTTTTTATCTTATCTTTATCTTAAGATAAAAAAATCTTCTGACTTTACAACCAATTTAATGCAAAACATTTCAAAGGAAATTCTACCAGTGTATGAACAGATTTAGACTGCCACTTAAAAACAATTGTTTCGCCTTGTTAAAGTGGAACTACTCTGCACCTGAGCACCACAAATCAAAAATGTAATTCATTTTTAACCATTTGCCGACCAGACGCCGTTGTTTTATTACGCAAAATGACGTACATGTACGTCGCTTCGTGTAACAGATAGTGGGGGCGCGTGTGCACCGCCAGAGGCATGCACATGCGCTGATTGGCCAGAGGGGGAGCCAATCAGCGGACGCGATGTCTACCGGGCACCAGCGATCGCTCCCCATGGAGACAGAACGGCGGTCTGCTAATGTAAACAAGGCAGACCGCAGTTCTGTCACAGATGAACACAGGGATCCTAGATTCCATCTCTTCCCCGAGTAAAAGAACCTCACACAGTACACTAAAACACTGGCTAGGCACACAGTTAACCCTTAAACAAGGCAGACCGCAGATCTGTCAGATATGAACACAGGGATCCTCCGTTCCTCCTATTTAGGAACACAGGTCTCTGTGTTCATCCAGTGAGCCCATCCCCCACACAGTTGGTAAGCACCCCCTAGGGACACACTTAAACCTTTGATCGCCCCTGGTGTTAACCCCTTCCCTGCCAGTGTCATTAGTACAGTGACAGTGCATATTGTTAGCACTGATTACTGTAGTAATGTCACTGGCCCCCTCAAAAGTGTCAAAAGTGTCAGTTAGGAGTCCGATCTGTCCGCCGCAATGTCACAGTCCCGCTAAAAATTGCTGAACGCTGCCATTGCTAGTAAAAAAAATAAAATAAATAAATAAAAATGACATGAATCTTTTCCCTAGTTTGTAGACACGATAACTTTTGCACAAACCAATCAATATACACTTTTTTTTTTTTTTTTTACCAAAAATATGTAGCAGAATACATATTGGCCTAAATTGGTGAAAAAATTAGATTTTTAATTTTTTTTTTTATTGGTGAATGTTTTATAGCAGAAAGTAAAAAATATTGTTGTTTTTCTTTTCAGAACTGTTGCTCTTTTTTTGTTTATAGCGCAAAAAATAATCAAATGCCACCAAAAGAAAGCTCTGTTTGTGGGGAAAAAGTACATCAATTTTATTTGGGTATAGCGTCGCACGACCGCGCAATTGTCAGTTAAAGTAACGCAGTGCCGTATTGCAAAAAATGGCCTGGTCATTAAGGGGTTAAAATCCTTAAAGCGGAGTTCCGGCCTCAAAAACACCTTTGGGCCATCCGCTTGCTTTAATTCCCCAAAAAACAAATGGATAGTCCCAATTTTTTTTCTTTACTTACCTTGTTATTGAAGAAAATATACTCACCTTCCTTCTACTTTCTCCCTCTGCGGACACGGCTTCCGCCCTCTCTTCCTGCTTGCGTTGACTCCTAGGAGCTGAACGTCATCGCTCCCAGGAATCAATGCGCCTGCACCGGCCCCGCTCATCACTTCCGGTGCAGGCGCGTCATACCCTGCTATACAGCTTCTGGGCATGCCCAGAAGCTGTGCAGGGATGAAGAGGACACGAAAGAGGACACCGAAGAGGACGCTCCGGCTTCAGCTGCCCACACCTGAGATGGCAGCGCTGGACAAGACATTTTCAAGGTAAGTATTTCTTCTAAAAGGTAAAGCTATTTAAAATCTATTACTGTAAATGTAGGCTAGTATTAGAAAACAAAAACTCATATAAGCAAAAGGATATAACAAATTGCCCCAAATAAATATGGATATAAATAAATACTTACAAATGGTAAGGTTATAGATTTTAAATAGCTCCTGAAGAGTGGACCACGAGCCACGAAACGCGTAGAGCTTATGAATAGAAGATATACTATTTGGAGACTGACTACACGTTTATGATATACTATATTTATGATACAGTTATTTATTATTATGAAATGTATTTATATGAACTCATTTACCCCATGTCTTGTTCTTCATCTGTTTATGTCTATATTTACTATCCATATCTGTATTTTACACTTTTGTGTCAATCATGAAACATCCAATAAATTATTGATTATCCTATGATTTCATATTCTCTTTATACTTAGTACAGTGACTGACCCCACAACCATTACCTTCATTCTCTTTGCATATTCATTAGGGATGGAGGTCAGCCACTGCGCATACCTCAGATCATATTTTTTCTTTTTTAATACTGTGATTCAGTCTATAAGGTGAGTTTACTGCTAAAATAAATGTAAAATTCAAGACTTGAACTTCATTCTCTTTGCATGAATCACAGTATTATATTCTTATTATTATAGAAATATAGTAAATAGAGCGAGAAACCTGCAGGTAGAAGGTGGCGACGGCCATCTTGGTACACCCAGTGCTGCTCAACAACAAACTGGTTATATAGTGAAATAGACTATGTCACTCGGTGGCAGTGAAAACGTCTATTTCCGTATATAAGGTGAGTTTACTGCTAAAATAAATGTAAAATTCAAGACTTGTGTGGGTGTAAGAAGATGTCCGCCGCTGCTTCGCGTTCTGTCACATTAGGAAACCTATTGGAACGCATAGCGGCCATGTTGGAACGCATGGCGCATTCGCTGTAAGTTGTTCTACACCGTCAGTCACTTCCGGTAGCAGAATCTGATAGGAAGCGGTATTCTGACAGAACATCGGTGTTCTATCAGAATAGGCGACCCATCTGATTAGGTAACAGAAGTGAAGTTCTGTCATCTGATTACTTGTTGGAACGCATGGCGCATGCGCAGTAAGTTGTTCTAGTCCGTACGTCACTTCCGTTAGCAGAATCTGATAGGTAAAATTCAAGACTTGCATGGGTGTAAGAAGATGTCCGCCGCTGCTTCGTGTTCTGTCACATTAAGAAACCTATTGGAATGCATAGCGGCCATGTTGGAACACATGGCGCATGCGCAGTAAGTTGTTCTAGTCCGTACGTCACTTCCGTTAGCAGAATCTGATAGGTAAAATTCAAGACTTGCATGGGTGTAAGAAAACGTCCGCCGCTGCTTCATGTTATGCCACATTAGGAAACCTATTGGAACGCATAGCAGCCATGTTGGAACGCATGGCGCATGCGCAGTAAGTTGTTCTAGTCCGTACGTCACTTCCGTTAGCAGAATCTGATAGGTAAAATTCAAGACTTGCATGGGTGTAAGAAGATGTCCGCCACTGCTTCGTGTTCTATCACATTAGGAAACCTATTGGAACGCATAGCGGCCATGTTGGAAGGCACGGCGCATGCGCAGTAAGTTGTTCTAGTCCGAACGTCACTTCCGTTAGCAGAATCTGATAGGTAGCGGTAATCTGACAGAACAGCGGCAGGAGGGTGTACTTGGCTGAGAAAACCCCGCCTCTCCCCCTGAAGACTCCTGGGATGCATGACATCATGGAAACCAGGAAGTAACAGAAAAAATGTGAAAAATAAAAAAGTTGAAAACAAGTAAATATTATATACCTTCCTATCAATTTACTAATGATAGCAGCATAAGGATTAAACATCGCCAATGTTGTCTGAGAGAGTGAAGTTCCACTTTAATGTTTAGCTTTGTTTCCTACATAGTGAATGGATCCCAGGAGAGACACAAGATTTACTTTTGGGCACGCCATCAATGCCTTTCCCTTTTTTTTTTTTCTCGCAGCAATGTTAAAAAAAAAAAAAAAAAAGGTCGTCACTTGTGTATTATATAGGGGGTAATTCAAGTTTGAAAATTGTAGTTTGGAGTAAAAAAAAAAAAAAAAAAGAAAGACTCTGTTACACTAATTGCTGGTCTCCTAATTAATCATAGCACAATTATATTGTCCGGCATTCTGTTAGTTTCAAGGCACTTGGAGGATTTACAAAGGAATAAAGAATGTAGTTCTCCTAATTGTCCCCTGTAATTGTGACAAATTAGTGGGTTGTTTTAATTGGAGCCCGATATGGAGGTTTCTCCGCGGAGAGACAAATACAGTCCTCTGTCTGAAGTTTATCTGCGGAGAGGGTATCAGTAAAGCATAATGTCGTTTTAGCAAATGAACTTAATCCTTCTAATTCTAACATGACAAAAGCATCTATTGTTAAAGGATCAGTCCATCCGAAACGGCATCGCTTTTTGGGTGGATACTGGAGGATCAGATCAATAAATGGCCTTTTTAAAAATATATATAAATATATATATATATATATATGTATATATAAATAAATAAATATATATATGTATATATATATATATATATATATATATATATATATATATATATATATATATATATATATATATAATAAATAAATAAATATATATATATATATATACACATATACATATGTATATATATATATATATATATAGAAAAGTTATTGTGCTTAGCTTGAAATAAATATATGCTGACCTGCTGCTATTTATGTAACCCAGACACTGACATCAACACCAAATCTAAAACAAAAAATAGTGCTCTATCCCTTTAAATCATGTAATAAATGATCAAATCAATCCTAAACCGCATTCATCTGTGAACTCAGAGTGCAAAATATGCAAAAAAAAAAAAAAAGAAAAATCCTTGCAAATGAAGCAAGGATGGTCGGATGTTGTAAACACAGCTGACCGTTCTTCGCCCTGCAATGATCACAGAGCTCCTGTGATCCTTCTATATAGGATCACAGGTCTCTATGATCATTTCACAAGCCACGCCCCCCCACAGTTATAAACACGCCCCTAGGTACACATTTAACCCCTTGATCACCCACACTGTTAAACCCTTCCCTGCCAATGGCATTATTACAGTAACAATGCATATTTTTAGCACTGATTACTGTAGTAATGTCACTGGTCCCCCCAAAAGTGTCAAAAATGTCAGTTAGGGGTCCGATCTGTCCGCTGCAATGTCGCAGTCCTGCTAAAAATCGCAGATAGCTGCCATTACTAGTAAAAGAAAAAACAATAAAAATGACATAAATCTTTCCCGTAGTTAGTAGACGCAATAACTTTTGCGCAAACCAATCAAAATACACTTATTGAGATTTTTTTTACCAAAAATATGTAGCAGAAAACAAATTGGCCTAAAATGTTAAAATTTTTTGATTTTTACATTTTTTTTTGAGAATTTTACAAACCCAATTCCAAAAAAGTTGGGACACTGTACAAATTGTGAATAAAAAAGCAATGGACTAATTTACAAATCTCTTAAACTTATATTTTATTCACAATATAATATAGATAACATATCAAATGTTGAAAGTGAGACATTTTGAAATGTCATGCCAAATATTGGCTCATTTTGGATTTCATGAGAGCTACACATTCCAAAAAAGTTGGGACAGGTAGCAATAGGAGGCTGGAAAAGTTAAATGTACATATAAGGAACAGCCGGAGGACCAATTTGCAACTTATTCGGTCAATTGGCAACATGATTGGGTATAAAAAGAGCCTCTCAGAGTGGCAGTGTCCCTCAGAAGTCAAGATGGCCAGAGGATCACCAATTCCCCCAATGCTGCGGCGAAAAATAGTGGAGCAATATCAGAAAGGAGTTTCTCAGAGAAAAATTGCAAAGAGTTTGAAGTTATCATCATCTACAGTTCATAATATCATCCAAAGATTCAGAGATCTGGAACAATCTCTGTGCGTAAGGGTCAAGGCCGGAAAAACCATACTGGATGGCGGTGATCTTCGGGCCCTTATACGGCACTGCATCACATACAGGAATGCTACTGTAATGGAAATCACAACATGGGCTCAGGAATACTTCCAGAAAACATTGTCGGTGAACACAATCCACCGTGCCATTGGCCGTTGCCGGCTAAAACTCTATAGGCCAAAAAAGAAGCCAAATCTAAACATGATCCAGAAGCGCAGGCGTTTTCTCTGGGCCAAGGCTCATTTAAAATGGTCTGTGGCAAAGTGGAAAACTGTTTTGTGGTCAGACGAATGAAAATTTGAAGTTCTTTTTGGAAAACTGGGACGCCATGTCATCCGGACTAAAAAAGACAAGGACAACCCAAGTTGTTATCAGCGCTCAGTTCAGAAGCCTGCATCTCTGATGGTATGGGGTGGCATGAGTGCATGTGGCATGGGCAGCTTACACATCTGGAAAGGCACCATCAATGCTGAAAGGGATATCCAAGTTCTAGAACAACATATGCTCCCATCCAGACGTTGTGTCTTTCAGGAAAGACCTTGCATTTTCCAACATGACAATGCCAGACCACACATTGCATCAATTACAACATCATGGCTGCATAGAAGAAGGATCCGGGTACTGAAATGGCCAGCCTGCAGTCCAGATCTTTCACCCATAGAAAACATTTGGCGCATCATAAAGAGGAAGATGCAACAAAGAAGACCTAAGACAGTTGAGCAACTAAAAACCTGTATTAGACAAGAATGGGACAACATTCCTATTCCTAAACTTCACCAACTTGTCTCCTCAGTCCCCAGACATTTGCAGACTGTTATAAAAAGAAGAGGGGAGGCCACACAGTGGTAAACATGGCCTTGTCCCAACTTTTTTGAGATGTGTTGATGCCATGAAATTTAAAATCAACGTATTTTCCCCTTAAAATTATATATTTTCTCAGTTTAAACATTTGGTATGTCATCTATGTTGTATTCTGAATAAAATATTAAAATTTGAAACTTCCACATCATTGCATTCTGTTTTTATTCACAATTTGTACAGTGTCCCAACTTTTTTGGAATTGGGTTTGTATATAAATTAATGTGAAAAATATTGTTTTTTTTTTTTTCAGAATTGTCGCTCTTTTTTTGTTTATAGCGCAAAACATAAAAATCGCACAGGTGATCAAATACCACCAAAAGAAAGCTCTATTTGTGGGAAAAAAAGGACATCAATTTTATTTGTGTACAGTGTTGTACGACCGCGCAATTGTCCAGTAAAATAACGCAGTGCCGAATCGCAAAATTAGGCCTGGTCATTAAGGGGGAAAATCTTCCGGTCCAGAAGTGGTTAAAGTGATGCTAAAGTCTCAATTTTTTTTTTTTTTTTGCACAGAGCAGCCCGGATCCCCCTCTTCTCTGTTCCCTCGCCGGCGCTCCTGGCCCCTCCCTCCTGCTGAGTGCCCCAACATCAAGCAGCTTGCTATGGGGCACCCAAGCCGAGCCACTGCTCCGTGTGCCCATTCAGACACAGAGCCATGGCTCAGCCCCACCCACTCTCTCTCCTCATTGGCTCACTGACTTTGATTGACAGCATGGGAGCCAATGGTGCCCGCTGCTGTGTCTCAGCCAATCTGGAGCGAGAGTCCCGGACAGCCGCAACGGCACTGGATCGAGAGGGGCTCAGGTAAGTATTAGGGGGCTGAGGGTGGCTGCTGCACACAGAAGGTTTTTTATCTTAATGCATAAAATGTATGAAGGTAAAAAACCCTCTGACTGTACAATTCCTTTAAGTAAAAATTGGTGCTTACCTTTTTAGGTGTCTTTTAGTTGCTTAAAAATTCTACCAAGATCCTCTCTGCTATGTCAGGCTATGGAGGGAGTTGTGGAGTAATATTTACCATAAATAACCCTGTGTGTACTGTGGTGGCTGATTTCATCAGTTTTAAACTAGATTTGCACACTATCAGGGTTAAAGATCTCAGGGCTTGGGTTCCCGCATGTACATTTTCACCCTCTTCTTACCCTTATCTTCACATTGCCATCTTGTTAAAAAAAAATAGAAGCTGCCCACAGAGTCCTATATATAAATTCCACCCTTTGCAGCTATAACAGCTTCAACTCTTCTGGGAAGGCTGTCCACAAGGTTTAGGAGTGTCTATGGGAATGTTTGACCATTCTTCCAGAAGCACATTTGTGAGGTCAGGCGCTGATGCTGGCTCACAGTCTCCCCTCTAAATCATTCCAAAGGTGTTCTATTGGGTTGGGCAGGCCAGTCAAGTTCCTCCCCCCAAAACTCGCTCATCCATGTCATTATGGACCTTGCTTTGTGCACTGGTCCAAATCATTTGGTGGTGGGGGGGGAGGATTATGGTGTGGGGTTGTTTTTCAGGGGTTAGGCTTGGTCCCTTTGTTCCAGTGAAGTGAACTCTTAAAACGTCAGCATATCAAGACACTTTGGACAATTTCATGCTCCCAACTATGTGGGAACAGTTTGGGGATGGCCCCTTCATGACTGCACACCAGTGCACAAAGCAAGGTCCATAAAGACATGAATGAGCGAGTTTGGGGTAGAGGAACTTGACTGGCCTGCACAGAGTCCTGACCTCAACTCGACAGAACACCTTTGGGATGAATTAGAGCGGAGACTGCGAGCCAGACCTTCTCTCCAACATCAGTGCCTGACCTCACAAATGTGCTTCTGGAAGAATGGTGAAACATTCCCATAGACACACTCCTAAACCTTGTGGACAGCCTTCCCAGAAGAGTTGAATCTGTTATAGCTGCAAAGGGTGGGCCAACTCAATATTGAACCCTACAGAGGGTTCAATGCCATTAAAGTTCAAGCTTGTGCCTCGTTGAAACGTCAATTAAGCCGTCATTGTGCATTCACCTTTCAAGACCCATGAGTGCCGCTCCCTTTTTGGTTTATATATATATATATATATATATATATATATATAAACCAAAAAGGGAGCGGCACTCATGGGTCTTGAAAGGTAAATATATATATATATATATACCGTATATAATGTGAATACAAAAAAGGAGCTATGCTTAAAGTTAAAACTATAGCCATTATAGCCCAATTTACTATCATGGGGCCAGCAGTAGAGGGGGTACATTACTGTCTGGGTATTTATTGGTTTTTAAAATCTTCAATAATACTTTTAAATAGTTTTAAATAAAATAGATTGTAAGCTCTTGTAGACAAGGCTCTCCACCTTTAGGTTTTCCTGTTTGTTATGTTAAGCTTAATTAAACCCTTGTGTTCATTACTTTAAGGCTGGGTTCACACTAATGTGGTGTAACGCATCGAATGTCATTTGTACAGGAATCACACTGGATTCCAGTACAAATGACATTATGTATGGCTCAATTCACACTGGAGCCACACCAAAAATTTGCAGCACCCTTTTTTTTGTCTGCATTGGAATCGGATCGCATGGGTGTTCACACTCATACCATCCGATTCCACAGTTCGCACTGCCTTCTGTGAACCAATTTGGGGGTGTCATTAACTTTATATTGTCAACCGCCGCGGTTGAACAGTGTGAACTGCCTGAGATTCTAATGCGGTGTGGAAACCAACACTGGAATCACGGTGGCTCCCGCACTGCATCAGTGTGAACCCAGCCTGAAGGAGTCAGGCTGCATATACTGTACATATTCTGCTCGTTTAGTTGTATATTTTTTCCCAAGCTCCACTGGCTGTGTCCATGGGCGTCCGCAGAACTTTTTTCAGGGGGGGCATCAATTTAAGGTCACCCATGCTCCGCCCCTTTTTAACAATGTCACAAAAGGGAGGGCCTTAGTCATTATACTTATTTAGAGTATTTCTTTTTAAAGGGAAAGCATTTGTTAACCTAAAAAAAAAAAAAAAAAAATGATCCTGTTCCCTTAAAGCATGCTATACAGCACAGTGCTTGTGCTGTGTAATTTGTCCCCTTCTATCACCTAAAATACCTGGCTGATCCTGCCTCGCTATGTCTTTCCCTCTGTAAACTGACCACAGTATACTATGGCTGCTGAGCCCTGACACCGTGGTCAGTTTACGTGCCTCAGACATCCGCAGCTGACCTGTCCTCCTCTGTCCTCTCTCCCCCCTCCCTCCCTGCCTGTCTGCTCCTCTGTCAGTGCCCCTCCTGCTGCTGTAGTTTCAATTAAAGTTTAATATCCTTTCTACAGTCTGTTTAATAATCCTGTGTGCCCCTGTGTCTGCGTTTTATAAAAATAAGCCATTTTTTACAAGTTTTCAGAGCGCCAATCGCCGCTCACGTGACCCGCTACCTCTCCCCTCCTCTCCCCCTCCCCTCCCGACTGACGACAGCAAGGAATCCTCGGCCCCACCCGCTGCAGGCAGCTGTCAGGGAGAGGAGAGAGCCGACGGGTCACGTGAGCGGTGCTCGGCACTCTGAAAACTGGTAAAGAACGCCTTATTTTTTTTACAACACAGACACAGGGGCACACAGTATTGTTAAACAGACCAGACAGGATGCTATAAAGTGTCTTAACAACCACTTTAAAGGGGAAATTGAGATTCCGGGGGGACGCCCATGGCTGTGTCTATAGACCAGGACACAGAAGGTAGCTTTACCTTAATGCAGAGTGGAAGTTCAATCTAAAACTAGAATTTCGAACTATACTGGCATCCACATTCTAAGACTAACCTATCTAACCCTGTAAAGAAAAAAATCGCAATACATACCTTTTGTGAAGCCGATCCGGTCCGGTCTCCAGCGGCGGAAGTTTGGTGCAGTTGACAGCCAACAGCTGGGAAATGCCTGGGAAGTGACGTCACCCACTATGGGGGCTTCCGTTGTCGGCTGCCTCTTCTCCACACGCCTACACAGAGAAGCCGCCGCTGACAGCTCAGCCTCAGCAAAGGTATGTATAGCGATTTGCTCTTTACAGGGCTAGATCGGTTAGTCTTGGATGATGGATGCAAGCAGATTTAGAGATTTTAGTTTTAGCCTGAACTTTCACTTTAAGTTTAAAAAAACCTTACGGCTTTAGAACCAAAAAAAGGGTCATACAGTTTGAATGGTTGAATTACTAACACACTGGCATCGCATGCAATCTGCACAGCAAGGCAGTGCGAATCACATGCGATGTCTGTGATCGCACAAGTGTGAACCCAGCCTAAATGCTGCAGCAAGGGTTAAAATATCCTGTGCTGGCAGTACATTGGAGAGTCAGACCGCTGTTCTCACACACAAGCAGCAGTCCTGCAATCCAATACCCCCCTCCCTACACTGCTATAAACAACACTGCCCTGTTGATTGGAGCATTGGGCAGGGGATAGGCAGGGCTAGCCCTACCATAGATCCTACTGGGTCCATTGGACCCAGGAGGCACTTTGAGAGGGGCGGCAAATTGACGCCCAAGATTTTTTTCCCACAATTTTTGTGCGTCATCCATGGGCAGCTGCTCCGCTGCCATGTAAAAATGCTGCAGTGCTGCTCTCAACACACATACTTATATTTGCCAGGCATGAGGGATTTGCCAGCTGTTAAAGCCCCGAGCACACATGAAGAGCTCAGGTGTGTGTGCTGCCGGGGGCGGGGTACCTAAAGGAGACAGAGAGCAAATAAATATCCCTTCAGACGCAGCTTGCGTTTCTATTGGTTGGAACTGGAGGAGGGGGTGCGGCGGGCCTTGCGCCCGGCCCATCTTCCTCCAGCTCTGGTGCGTGCATTAGGGTAGGCACTCTAGTCTGCCCTATACTACCCTAGCCCACCCCAATACTGCCCTAGCCCATCTGTATATACTACCCTAGCCTGTCTAGGGTAGTATATAGATGGCTAGGGTAGTATATGGGCAGGCTAGGAGAGAAAGACAGGCGCCACTCTAAGTGTAATATGACTTTGTGTTTATTAGAAATTCACCAATTTACATACTCACAATCGTGCAAGTAGCAAAACAGCAGTGGATATGCATCTCAGGGGTGCGATTAATCCGGATGCCTTAGCAGAAAAGAACCGACTGGTCCATTTAGAAGATCCGTTGCAGCCAGTGGAGATCGGTGTAGCCCGGACCCTGGGGACACTGTCAGAGCTTCCGGCGGCGTACTTCCGGCTTGGGCGTGGAGCGTGATGACGTAGGCGACGCGTTGTCGGAGCATGCGCTCCTTCCTCAGGCCTCTAGTGTGACGCCCAAGCCGGAAGTACGCCGCCGGAAGCTCTGACAGTGTCTCCAGGGTCCTGGCTACGCCGATCTCCACTGGCTGCAACGGATCTTCTAAATGGACCAGTCGGTTCTTTTCTGCTAAGGCATCCGGATTAATCGCACCCCTGAGATGCATATCCACTGCTGTTTTGTTACTTGCACGATTGTGAGTATGTAAATTGGTGAATTTCTAATAAACACAAAGTCATATTACACTTAGAGTGGCGCCTGTCTTTCTCTCCTAGCACTCTGCAAGTTCACCTTCTCCACTTGTGACAGAGCTGCCTTCAAGTGTTCACAGACCTGCTGTGTTTTATGTACTTTATGGACTCTGTTTATACATTTTAAGGTCCTCCATTTATCCTATATGTTTTGTTCAGAAGGTTTATTGATGGTTACCCTTCAATCTTTTTTGCGCCAGTACACCCTTGTTATGGGCAGGCTATACTACCCTAGCCTGCCCATATACTACCCTAGGCTGCCCTTATACTACCCTAACCTGTCTATATAATACTCTAGCCTGTCCATATACTACCCTAGCATGCCCCTATACTAGCCTAGCCTGCCCCTATACTGTTCTAGCCTGCCCCTATACTACACTAGCCTGCCCATATACTACCCTAGGCTGCCCATACCCTACCCTAGCCTGTCTATATACTACCCTAGCCTGCCTTTATACTGCCCTATCCTGCCTCCATACTGCCCTAGCCTGCCCCTATACTACCCTAGCCTGCCCCTATACTACCCTAGCCTGCCTTTATACTGCCCTATCCTGCCCCTATAGTGCCCTAGCCTGCCCCTATACTACCCTAGCCTGCCCCTATACCGCCTTAGCCTGTCTATATACTACCCTAGCCTATCTAGAGTAGTATAGATGGCTAAAGTAGTATATGGGCAGGCTATACTAGCCTGCCCATATAATACGCTAGCCTGCCCATATACTACCCTAGCCTGTCTATATACTAACCTAGCCTGCCCCTCTATCACCCTAGCCTGCCCCTATACCGCCCTAGCCTGCCCCTATACTACCCTAGCCTGCCCTTATACTACCCTAGCCTGCCCTTATACTACCCTAGCCTGCCCATATACTACCCTAGACTGCCCTTATACTACCCTAGCCTGCCCCTATACTGCCCTAGCCTGCCCCTATACTGCTCTAGCCTACCCCTATACTGCTCTAGCCTGCCCCTATACTGCCGTAGCCTGCTCCTATACTACCCTAGCCTGCCCCTATACTACCCTAGCCTGCCCCCATACTGCCTTAGCCTGTCTATATACTACCCTAGCCTATCTAGGGTAGTATAGATGGCTAAAGTAGTATATGGGCAGGCTATACTAGCCTGCCCATATAATACGCTAGCCTGCCCATATACTACCCTAGCCTGTCTATATACTAACCTAGCCTGCCCCTCTATCACCCTAGCCTGCCCCTATACCGCCCTAGCCTGCCCCTATACTACTCTAGCCTGCCCATATACTACCCTATCCTGCCCATATACTACCCTAGCCTGCCCTTATACTACCCTAGCCTGCCCATATACTACCTTAGACTGCCCTTATACTACCCTAGCCTGCCCCTATACTGCCCTAGCCTGCCCCTATACTGCTCTAGCCTGCCCCTATACTGCTCTAGCTTGCCCCTATACTGCCGTAGCCTGCTCCTATACTACCCTAGCCTGCCCCTATAGTGCCCTAGCCTGCCCCAGCCTGCCCATATAGAGTCCTATCCCAGTGGCAAATCATCCATGGGTGCAACTTGTACACTGCACATGGGTTCTGAGGGGTGGGGGGCCAATGTTCTGACACACACTGCACCCATGGATGCCCTAGGGCGCCAAGATGGGGGAGTGGTAACATAGTGGTATGTCAAAAATGTTCCATATAGACAAGGTGCTGTTGCATGTAAATCCGACTTCCTGATAAATTTAATTTTGGTTTTAATTATCATGATATAAAATAATGGATGTGGTGGCCTTTTGGTGGGGGTGACTTTTTTGGGGGCTGATGGGGGAGCAGCATTTTATTCTTGGACCCAGGCAGCCCAATATCTTTGGCCAGCGCTCGGGATAGGTCAGACCAATGGAGATCCAGGCTGCTGCTTGTGTGTGGGAGCAGAGGTCTGACTCTCCAAGGTGCTGCCAGCACAGGATATTTTAACTCTTGCTGTGGCACTTATGAACTAAATATACCCATTGGAGCAACATATTTATTACTGTATATATATAGCCTGACTACAGTACAGTAATAAATACAGTGGCTTCAGAATATAAAGCACTACAGAATAAGTTGGCTCTATATGAAGAGTAATGATAACTTATAACCAAGAAGAAGTGACAGAGCCACCAGTACATTTTCCAAGAGACTTAAAGTGTTAATAAACCCAGGACTCTGCATTCACTATATCTGATCTCCCACAGTACACAGAACATGGAAATGCGATTATTTTAGTAACTATAAACTGCTAAATACCTTTTCTCATCAGCAGTATTTAGCAGTCTTGTGACTTCTATCAGTGTCCTGGCCAAGCACTTGTGAAAGCTTGTAAGAGGAGTTTTCATTCTCCTCTGACTGTCCTATGAGACTGCATGACCCCTGACCCTCTGTCTGGACAGTGCTAATCACATGCACCCTCCCCAAAAAAACAAAAACACTCTCTAGCAATACACACCAAACTGAGCATGTGCAGAGTGCCTCTAAGCTGAAGGGGTGTCCTAACTATGGCCCTCCAGCTGTTCAGGAACTACAATTCCCATGAGGCATTGTAAAACTCTGACATTCAGAGACATAACTAGGCATGATGGGAATTGTAGTTCCTGAACATCTGAAGGGCCATAGTTTGGACATAGCTGCAAGGGCTCTGTACTATCAGGAGATGTACTGGGGATTATGGAAGAAGGGGAGGATCTGAGAAGATGGGATCAAACAGCCTTTTTACACAATGAGGAGGAATAACCCCTTAGGTTCCACAGTGGGTAAAACAAGCATGCTTTACTGCATTTTCAGACTACTTTTATTGTTGTGGGTTTAGTAACACTTTAATCCACCAAGTACAGGTGATGTTTAATTTCTATCAAGTCATTACATGGTATGGATAATGTCCTTGGATGGAACAGAAGTTGCTTGCTGGTGCTGCAACCTAACCAGTAATTGTATGTGTAGGGATCAGTATACCAGCAAAGTTTGCTTGCTTACGTAACAGTCCTTACAGGGAAGTACTATACTATCTTATTACTTGCTGTCCTAATACCTATAATACTTCCTTATTAAGGCTGTTATCTCATATGGGGCAGGAACTGCATATCATTCTAAATGTTTGATTTTAATTGCATCCTGTTTGCCCTAATGATTGGAGGTCACCAGCAAAGGGCAGGAAGCATCCAGCTGGAGGATACTGTGTGCACTGCAATGCCTAAAGTAAGCCATTGATGATACCATTTTCTTTTCTTCCATCACGGGTGGAAAGGAAAGAAAATTGCTTGATTCCCCCATCAACTCATTCAAGTTCGGTTGGTCCCTGCTGAACCGGCCGAATTTCAATCTATGTATGCCTGGCTTAACCACTTGCCGACTGCCTAACGCCGATCTACGTCGGCAGTCAGCCCCTCACAGGCAAAGTGACATAGGGCTACGTCACTAGCTTGTGAGGGTCTAGGGAGCGAGCGCGCGCCCCCGGAGGCGCGCTCCTGCGTGGTCACGGACCCCCCCGCGCGTGTGACCGGCGGACCCGATGTCCGCCGGTCACTCGGCGATCGGCGGGGGAGAGGGAGAATGTCAGGCAGCTTGTGTAAACAAGCCACCTGTCATTCTCCTTGCTGTTAGGATACTGATCACTCGGATCTAGTATGTAGATCCGTTGATCAGTGTCCATACAGCTCAAGCCCCAGCCAATCACAGTAGAAAGCACGCCCCTAGGGACACACATAGCCCCTCCCTCCCAAATAAAGTTAACCCCTTCACTACCAGTGTATTTTTACAGTAACAGTGCATATGTATAGCACTGATTACTGTAGAAATGTCACTGGTAACCCCAAAAGTGTCACAAATGTCAGTCAAGGGTCTGATCTGTCTGCCCCAATGTCGCAGTACCGCAAAAAAAATCGCAGATCGCCGCCATTACGCGTTAAAAAAAAACAACAAAAATGACAAAAATCTTTCCCTTAGTTAGTAAACGCGATAACTTTTGCGCAAACCAATCAAAATACGCTTTTTGCGATTTTATTTACCAAACATAGGTAGCATAAAACAAATTGGCCGAAAATTTTAAAAAATTTTGATTTTTACTTTTTTTTTGGGGGAATTTCATATAAAAAAATGTGAAAAATATTGTTATTTTTGCAAAATTGACGCTCTTTTTTTGTTTATAGCGCGTGATCAAAAAATCACACAGGTGATCAAATACCACCAAAAGAAAGCTCTGTTTGTGGGAAAAAAAAGGACGTCAAATTCGTTTAGGTACAGCATCGCACGACCGCGCAATTGTCCGTTAAAGTCACGCAGTGCCGAATCGCAAAATACCCCCTGTTCAGGAAGGGGGTAAAATCTTCCGGGGCTTAAGTGGTTAAGCTGGCCATACAAATTTTGGCTGGCTTCTGATAAACCAGGTGAAATTCAAGCAGTGGGTAGTCCAGTTGGCACCCTACCACCCAACATTTTTCTGAAAATAAAAGGAGCCCAATAATTCTCTGATGAACAGCTACTGCAACCAATCAGTTTTAGTCACTATTTGGTACAGTGCCCAACAGTTGGAGCCGGAGTTTGCTTTCAGAATACAAATGGTAGTGGTAGATTTGTCCATTCCGGTTGATTATCAAGGATAGAAGAATCTGTTATCTATCAGAGTTGTATAAAGTACTCGAAACCCATACTTGAGTAAAAGTACAAGTGCTCGATCAAAAAGTGACTTGAGTAGAAGTACTAAAGTATTCAACATTTTTTTTACTTAAGTATTGCAAGTAGTTTTTTTTAAACATTTTGCTACTCAAGTACTGAAAGTAAAAGTACAAGTACTGTGTTATGTAGTTATTAAAGAAAGAAGTCAAAAGTTTGAACATCATATTGTTTTTTATTATTTCAAATGCAGCTTTTATTTATACATACAGTAGCATTTATTTTTGTATGCGCTGATAATACACATGTTTTAAACTTCATGAAACCTGCCATCTACTGTTCTGGCAGTGGTAATTTTTATAATTGTAACGAGTAACTATGCAGCACAAAAAAAAAAATATCGGAGTAGAAGTATTGAAATCTTTGAAAAAATGTAGTGAAGTAAAAGTGGACGTAGGAGAAAAAAATTCTACTCTAGGAAAGTACAGATACCGCCTTTCCGTACTTAAGTACAGTAGTGAAGTAATTCTACTTAGTTACTATACATCTCTGGTTATCTTGTGGGCTAAATGAAAGAAAATGTATTTGTGTATGCTTCAGCAGGCGAGGGGTGCAAAAAGGGCAGGACCTGCAACCTATGCTGCTAAAGTAGTTCACCGCCTATGGGGGGAGGCACGTTGGGCTTTTTTGCCTTCAGTGCTAAAGGACCTTGTCCTGGTAGTGTTTGGACCCATGTACTAGAGTCACTCACTCCACCTTTTATGGTCAGTTGGTGAAGGAGGTTTCCCCATAAGGGAAGTCTTAGAATGGCATAGGTCTAACAAAATGGTAAATGCCAATACAGCTGGCTCCTGGCCATGATAAATACCTAATATCCTAAATTTAGTAAGGCATGGCAGAAAGAAAAGACTGGCATTTCCAATTGCCATCTCCGCACCCTTCTTGATTTATTTGTTCACCATCATGTTCCATAATGGTTTATTGTCAAACTCCTTCTGGCATCAGAGACCAGTCATCGCTGACTGCCACCACTGGCCTTCTAGGTACCAGGCCAATGTTGACATCATGGATGCCAGACATTGCTTCCTTTGGATTGGGCTTAACTGCTTGCCGACCGCCGCAAGTACATATACTGCGGCGGTCAGCCCCTCACAGGCAAAGTGACGTATCGGTACGTCACTAGCCTGTGAGGCTCTGGGGAGCGAGTGCGCGCCGCCGGAGGCGCGCTCCTGCTCCCGCGCAGTCACGGACCCCCCTGCGCGTGTGCCCGGTGGACCCGATGTCTGCCGGGCGCTCGCGATCGTCCGTGACAGCGGGAGAAAGGCAGGCGGCTGATGTAAACAAAGCCGCCTGTCATTCTCCCCTGTGTATGAACAGTGATCATACGGTTCTGCTATGTAGTACCGTTGATCACTGTCCCTACACTTCAAGCCACAGACAATCACAGTTAGACTCACGCCCCTAGGGACACACATAACCCCTCCCTCTCAAATAAAGTTAACCCCTTCACTACCAGTGTCATTTTACAGTAACAGTGCATATGTATAGCACTGATTACTGTAGTAATGTTACTGGTAACCCCAAAAGTGTCAAAAATGTCAGTCAAGGGTCCGATCTGTCCGCCGCAATGTCGCAGTCCCGCAAAAAAAATCGCAGATCGCCGCCATTACTCGTTAAAAAAAAAAAACAACAAAAATGACAAAAATCTTTCCCTTAGTTAGTAAACGCGATAACTTTTGCGCAAACCTATCAAAATACGCTTTTTGCGATTTTTTTTTACCAAACATATGTAGCAGAAAACAAGTCGGCCGAAAATGTTAAAAAATTTTGATTTTTACATTTTTTTTTTGGAATTTCATATAAAAAATGTGAAAAATATTGTTATTTTTGCAAAATTGACACTCTTATTTTGTTTATAGCGCATGATCAAAAAATCGCACAGGTGATCAAATACCACCAAAAGAAAGCTCTGTTTGTGGGAAAAAAAGGACGTCAAATTCGTTTAGGTACAGGACCGTGCAATTGTCTGTTTAAGTCACGCAGTGCCGAATCGCAAAATACCCCCTGGTCAGGAAGGGGGTAAAACCTTCCGGGGCTTAAGTGGTTGAATTCAGCTTCATTAGCACCTCGATTCCACATACATTTCCTAGCCAATTCCTATCCACAGGCATCCATCACCCCTCCCCATAATGGTGCGGAAACTCATTTTCAGGTAACCATATGCATTGCAGCCTTGCCAAATTACTCTTCTCAACCAGGGCTGATGCCTGAAGGGCTTTCAATGTTCAGGGCATTATGGAACTGATAAATTGGTTTAAAAATGGTATACAGTAGAAAGTTTCTTTTACTTGCATTTGTCTGCAGAATACAGGAGACCAGATTGAACCAACTACGGCTGGCCAAAGGCAGAGCCATTTTCTTTCCTGCAACCACAGTCAGTGTTGGTGGGGAAATCCATACCATATCCATACTGTAAAGCCATTGTGTTCTCCCGGTGGGGGTGGGGGGAAGCCATACAAAAAATCGCATGTAAAAACCGACAGGCTGGTTGTACCCAAGTTGATCGATCAACCAACTTGGGTACAGCTTGCCCATACATGGTTCGAATCTCTGCTGGTTCCTGCTGAACCGGCTGATATTCGAACCGTCTATGGCCGGCTTAAAGAAGTACTGTATTCACTGTGCAGAGTTTAGCTTTAAAGATGAAGTAGATGCAAAATGAATATATGATATATAGTATTTATATAGCGCTGACAACTGACGCAGCATACTGTGCTTTCACATCAATTCCCGCCCTCAAGGAGCTTACAATCTAACGGTTCAGCTCGCTTTTGTGCTTTTCCACTGCTGGTACCGTATAGTATAGTGTAAGAGCGGTTCGGTACGGTACGGCGGTGCTTTTCCACTGCATGGAACCGAACGGTACGGCTCTCAAAAACAGTACCTACTCGATTGTGGTTCCAACAGGTACCATACCCGGTACCATATCCCACAATCCTTTGCATGCAGTCACTACTAGCCACTGATTGGTCAGAGAATCCCACCCACCCCGTTGTTATCCCACCCACTTAACTTTAGTACTACTTTAGAGGAAAAGCAAACCATACCGTACCGTACCGAACCGTTCCAACACCGTACCATGTGGTACCAGCAGTGGAAAAGCAAACCGGGCCAAGCAGGGCCAAGCAGGGCCGAGTAGAGCCGAGCCGGTACTTGCAGTGGAAAAGTGCCATAAGGTTCCTATTTCACATACATGCATGCACACACATACTAGGGCCATTTAACCGGTTGCCGACCGCCGCAAGTACATATACTGCGGCGGTCAGCCCCGGCCAGGCAAAGTGAGGTATCGGTACGTCACTAGCCTGGGAGCCAATAGCGAGCGCGCATCACCGGAGGCACGCTCCCGCCTCGGCTCGTTCACAGACACCTCCGTGCGTGTGACTGGCGGACCCGATGCCCGCCGGTCACTAGCGATCGTCCGCTGTGAAGGGAGAAAGGCAGGCGGCTGATGTAAACAAAGCCGCCTGTCATTCTCCCCTGTGTAAAAGCACAGATCTAACGGTCCTGCTATGTAGGACCGTTGATCTGTGCTGTTACACACACAGCCACATCCCTGTACAGTTAGAAGCACGCCCCTAGGGACACACTTAACCCCTCCCTCTCCAATAAAGTTAACCCCTTCACTGCCAGTGTCATTGTTTACAGTAACAGTGCATATGTGTAGCACTGATTACTGTAGTAATGTCACTGGTAACCCCAAAAGTGTCATAAATGTCAGTCAAGGATCCGATCTGTCAGCCGCAATGTCACAGTACCGCAAAAAAAAAAAAAATCGCAGATCGCCGCCATTACTCGTTAAAAAAAAAAAACAACAAAAATGACAAAAATCTTTCCCTTAGTTAGTAAACGCAATAACTTTTGCGAAAACCAATCAAAATACGCTTATTGTGATTTTTTTTACCAAACATATGTAGCAGAAAACAAATTGGCCAAAAATTAAAAAAAAATTTGATTTTTACATTTTTTTGGGGAATTTCATATAAAAAATGTGAAAAATATTATTATTTTTGCAAAATTGTCGCTTTTTTTGATTATAGCGCATGATCAAAAAATCGCACAGGTGATCAAATACCACCAAAAGAAAGCTCTGTTTGTGGGAAAAAAGGACGTCAAATTTGTTTAGGTACAGCGTCGCACGACTGCGCAATTTTCCATTAAAATCACGCAGTGCCGAATCGCAAAATACCCCCCTGGTCAGGAAGGGGGTAAAATCTTCCGGAGCTTAAGTGGTTAAAAGCTGGCCATACACTAATCTTTTTTTTTTTTTTTTTTAGATGACCCAGCGGGCTGATTCCAAAAAACTGAACAAATTCCCCCATCCTCACTGTAGAAATGTAATAAAAACCATACCTGGAGTTCAGTTTTAAGGCTGCATTCACACTTAAAAAATAGTGTAATTTTGTGCACGTTCACAAAATGCAGAAAAACTTTTGTTGTGCTTGTGGTGCCATTCATTGTTAATGGCACCCCCAAATGTGGCATGCAAGACGCACAGTTTTGGGTATGAAAAAATGCATGTCAAAACAAGCAAAGCTCAAAAAGTTATTTGAACTTATTTGCCGCGTTTGTCACTTGTAGGGCAGCCTATTGGAATGCATGGGCTGCCATATGTGCGAAATGGGACAACACTCAAAAAAATGTGCACTTTTTTTGAGTGTTGTCACATTTGTGATGCTTGAGGGTATTCTGACAGAGGGGACTCCTCCACTGTTGGAATACACTGATCAACTATTTGGCTGCAGCGCTGATTGAACAAAAATTTTCTACCAGTTCTGTTCCAGAGGAGTCTAAATATGACCGTTCCTTGCTGAATTGGCTGTTTTTCCATCCATGGCCACCTTTAGACAGAAGCCAATTAACCTGGCAGCATGTCTTTAGAGTGTGGGGGGCATATGGAGTACACAGAGCAAACCCATGGCAAGCACAGGGTGAACATGCAAACTCCATGCATATAATGTCCTTGTTAGTATTCAAAGCTATGTGCTGCGTAGCAGAAGAGCTGACTTTTGCTGAACAGCTTTGCCAAGAAGTGGAAAAATTAAAGATCTACTGGCAGGATCACCAGGTAATTGACAGACTGCATCATCTTTGTCATTTTTATTTGTTTATTTATTTATTTTGTGCAAAGTTTCACTTTACAGTGCGTCTGCAATACTGGAAAAAATGAAAAAGGGCAGAAAAAAGTCGCTAGCCCTGTTTTGTCTTTGTTAATGATGAAGGTTTTGGGATATTTTGAAATGGTGGCATTAAGCCGTCCTCGGAAAGGTAGACTACAAATCAAAATTGATAATGAAGCCTTGAAATGCATATAGGGATTACAGCCTTGCTTCAGATTTCCATCCAGGCATTGCTATAGAGCGCCAGTCCAACCAACTCCTTTATGCCGGTAATCTGATAACCCCTACTTCTGATGCAGGCTCCGTGCTGTCTCCCCCATACAGAAAGCCTCATGTTAAAAAATGTCAGAACTAGGAACCTTCTCCTAGCCAACAAACAGATTCAAACCTGCCTTGGAAGTCCAAGTGTGATTGGCAATACTGGAAGCAGAGGGAAAGGAAGAGGACTCCCTGTAATCTGCATGGGGGTTGGTTGCAAAGGGATACAGACATCTCAAATTTGGGTAAACTGAATGACCCTTCTGACCCACCTTCCACACCTAAACCTGTCCTCTTACATATAGAAACCTATTCTCTACCATTAGTCCCCCAGCATTGCTCATATGCACATTTTTTGAACGTTGTCACACTTTGCGCATAGGGAAGGCCATCCATTCTATTAAGCTGCCTTAGAGGTGACAAACGCTGCAAAAAAAGCTCAAGTAACTTTTACCTGTTTTGCCGTGATTTCCAAAACTGTGCGTCTTGCTTTCCACATTTGGGGTGCCATTAACAATGAATGGCACCACAAGCACAGCATGCATTTTTCTGCATTTTGTGAACGTGCTCAAATGCACATGATTTTAACCACTTAAGCCCCGGAAGATTTTACCCCTTTCCTGACCAGGGCCTATTTTGCGATTTGGCACTGCGTGACTTTAACGGACAATTAAAGCGCGGTCGTGCGACGCTGTATCCAAATGAAATTGACGTCCTTTTTTCCCCACAAACAGAGCTTTCTTTTGGTGGTATTTGATCACCTGTGCGATTTTCTGATCATGCGCTATAAACAAAAAAATAGCGACAATTTTGCAAAAATAACAATATTTTTCAAAATTTTTTATATGAAATTCCCCCCCAAAAAAATGTAAAAATCAAAATTTTTTAACATTTTCGGCCAATTTGTTTTCTGCTACATATGTTTGGTAAAAAAAAAAATCGCAAAAAGCGTAGTTTGATTGGTTTGCACAAAAGTTATTGCGTTTACTAACAAAGGGAAAGATTTTTGTCATTTTTGTTGTTTTTTTTTTAACCACTTTACCACCGGAGGATTTTTGTGCTAAAAGACCAGGGGTTTTTTTGCGATTTTTTACTGCGTGACTTTAACAGACAATTGCGCGGTCGTGCGACGCTGTACCTAAACGAATTTCACGTCCCTTTTTTCCCACAAACAGAGCTTTCTTTTGGTGGTATTTGATCACCTGTGCGATTTTTTGATCATGCGCTATAAACAAAAAAAGAGCGTAATTTTTGCAAAAATAACAATATTTTTCACTTTTTTTTATATGAAATTCCCCCCCAAAAAAATGTAAAAATCAAAATTTTTTAACATTTTCGGCCAATTTGTTTTACGCTACCTATGTTTGGTAAAAAAAATCGCAAAAAGCGTATTTTGATTGGTTTGCGCAAAAGTTATCGCGTTTACTAACAAAGGGAAAGATTTTTGTCATTTTTGGTGTTTTTTTTTTTAACGAGTAATGGGGGCGATCTGCGATTTTTTTTGCGGTACTGCGACATTGCGGCGGACAGATCGGACCCTTGACTGACATTTTTGACACTTTTGGGGGTACCAGTGACATTACTGCAGTAATCAGTGCTATATATATGCACTGTTACTGCAAAAATGACACTGGTAGGGAAGGGGTTAACTGTATTGGACAGGGAGGGGTTAAGTGTGTCCTAGGGGCGTGCTTCTAACTGTAGTGGGACATGGCTATTGGTGTAAAAACAAAGATCAACGGTTCTACATAGTAGAACCGTCTGATCTTCATTTTTACACAGGGAGAACTGACAGGCGGCTTGTTTACATAAGCCGCTCTGTCTTTCTCCCGCTGTTCCGGCGATCATAGTGTGACCGGCGGACATCGGGTCCGCCAGTCACACTCCCGCACTCCTCCGTGAACGAGCCGAGGCGGGCGCGCGCCTTGGTGGGCGCGCGCCTCGGCGGGCGCACGCTCGCCCGCTATTGGCTCTAGAAGGAGTGACAGGCGAGCGACATAGACCTACGTCACTCTGCCTGGCCGGGGCCGACTGCCGCAGTAAATATACTGTGCGCAGTCGGCAAGTGGTTAACGAGTAATGGCGGCGATCTGCGATTTTTTTTGCGGGACTGCGACATTGCGGCGGACAGATCGGACCCTTGACTGACATTTTTGACACTTTTGGGGGTACCAGTGACATTACTACAGTAGTCCGTGCTATACATATGCACTGTTACTGTAAAAATGACACTGGCAGGGAAGGGGTTAACTTTATTGGAGAAGGAGGGGTTAAGTGTGTCCCTAGGGGCGTGTTTCTAACTGTGATTGGATGTGGCTTTTCATGTAACAGCAGAGATCTACGGTCCTACATAGCAGGACCGTATGATCTCTGCTGTTACACAGGGGAGAAAGACAGGCGGCTTTGATTACATTAGCCGCCTGCCTTTCTCCTGGTGTAACCGACGATCGCTTAGCTTACATTAGCCGCCTGCCTTTCTCCCGGTGTAAGCCGCCTGCCTTTCTCCCGGTGTAACCGACAATCGCTTTGCTTACATTAGCCACCTGCCTTTCTCCCGGTGTAACCGACGATTACGAGTGACTGGCGGACATCGGGACCGCTGCTCACACGCGCGGGGGGGGGGGGGGGTCCTTGAGTGAGCGGGAGCAGGAGCGCGCCTCCAGCGGGAGCGCGCCTCCGGCGGCGCGCGCTAGCTCCCTAGAGCCTCACAGGCTAGCGACGTAGTACTACGTCGCTTTGCCTGTGAGGGGCTGACCGCCGCAGTAAATAGTCGTGCGGCGGTCGGCAAGTGGTTTAAAAGGGTTGATGCACTACACAAGTATAAATGTAGCCTTAAAGCTGAACTCCAGGTATGGTTTTTATTACATTGTTACAATGGTCAAGGTTGCACCAATGTAACTATACATAATCCATAATAAATCATACTGTAGAAGCGGAGAATCACTGTAGTGTTGGCGCTAGCTGCGCTACTACAGTGATTGCTACCGATTGGTATGCACAGCACCCTGCCAGCCCCACAAGCCATGATCTGCCTGCATTGCACATTGTAGCATACAGACCCATTGATGACACGACCAGGTTCAAAATCAGGTATGCAATGAAAACAGGAAAGGTTTTATTTAAAAAATATCATCAGTATGTTAATGAAAGGAGGAACCAGGGAAGGCAAAATACAAGCAGACTAAACTTTAGCTGTAAATATTTATTAGGGTTGGTATTATTTCCCACAACTTGAACAGGACACTTGCTTGTGGCTTAGAAAAAGAGGAAGTGGATACTGACACTCATTCTGCAGAAATTCAGCTAAACACATATCCTCAGTTGGAAATGGCTGTGAAATAGGAGATATCTTCAGAAAGAAACAGAGCCAGGAGTGCAAATAAAACACTAACTGGGCAGGTAGAAAATGAGAAGACAGTGGAGGTGTAACTGAAGGTCAATAAAGTGGTATACAACCTGCAGATGGAACCTATTCCACCCATATCTAAAAATATAACGTATAAGTCTATGAAGGTTCTCATTTACCCCAGTCATTAAACAGGCATACCCTGTTTTAAGTACACTCACTTTACATCATGGGTGTCCAAACTTTTGGCTTCTCTGGGCCACATTGAGTGTAGAGAAATTTTCTCGGGCCGCATATAAAATATATACTATAGTCAGGGCTTTTTTTCAGCAGGAACGCGGGGGAACGCAGTTCCGGCACCTCCAGGACTGACTGTATCTAATGGCAAAGGGTGCTGGGGTGTGCTACAGGGTCTATTGATGCTTGCTGCTGGGGGATCTAGTCTAACTGGAGGGGATACATTTTTGCAGGGGGGGGGGTCTGTTGTTGCCAAAGAGGTCTATTGTTGCTGGTGGGGGATCTACTGTTGAGGGAGAGGCCTATTGATGCTGGCTGTAGGGAAATCTGTTGTTGCTGCTGGGAGTGTATTGTTGCTATGGGGGGACATTTTGTTGCGGGTGGTCCATTGTTGTTAGAGGTATATGTGTATATGTGTATATATATATATATATATATATATATATATAATTTGCAGTTGCTAGCTGCAGGGCATCTATTTTACTGCTTTTCTTGTTATCATTCCCAAATTCCATACAAATGACTTAACACCACAAAATTATACTTGGTTCTGTATTGTCTAGGAACCTAAGGAACGGTGCTCAGAGGTGGGTAGGGGGCGGAGAAAAGGGGTACGCCTGAAACAGAGAGAGTTCCGGCACCTCTGAGAAAAAAAGCCCTGACTATAGTTAAGGTATATAAGTAATAAAATGCCGCTTCGCCCTTCCCGTGCTAAAGCCCCCCCAGCACTAATTTAACACAACTAGTGGATGATCCCCTCCGAGGCAGCCTCTGTGGGCGTGCCCCTGACTTGACTTCCTTCCTCCCCAGCAAAAAAAAAAAAAATTGTCATGGGGCAGTGGGCCGCATTGCTTGCAGTTTTGGGCCGCATGCGGCCCCCGGGCCGCAGGTTGGACATGCCTGCTTTACATTAACTCGCGAGTACAGACACAGCCTGGTCAGCTTGGCATGGCACTACTCCTGGTTTTTAACTTTGGTGTCTATGGGAAATCTTGGTCAGTTTGACATGGCACTGCTCCCAAACCATAAGTGACAGGGATACCAAACTTAGGGAGTGCCGAGAGGGGACCCCGGACTACAACATATATTATTTGTGGCCAGCCAGCTTGCAAAAGGTAATCTACCATATCATAGTCCTGGATCCCCTTAACATGCTCCCCAAGCTTGGTGTCCTTGTCAGCAGTGCCATGTCAAGCAGACCAAGATTTCCTATAGAGCTAGTGTATTTACATGCATTGAGAAAAAATGTATTGCTTCACTTTAAGTACATTTTCCTTTTACATACATGCTCTGGTCCCATTGTGTACTTAAAAGTGGGGTATGCCTGCATATAGTAATAGTCACATCACCACCCATCACCACCCATCCAAGGGTCTATGAAAGCTCCCATTTATCCTAGTCACGATTTATATTAGTAGTGACATCTAACTGGGCTTGTTCTATAACATTGAAGGGGTTTCACCACCCATCCAAGAGCCTGAAAAGGTTTTCACCAGAATGCCTTCATCAAAATGGTGTTAAAAGCTACAAATGGAAAATATGAAATATACGTCTATGAAGGTTTTCATTTATCCCAGGAGTGGTATACAATAGTAGCCACATCTAACTGGGGTTGTTCTCAAACACTGACAAGGTTTCAACATCCATCCAAGAACCATCATGCAAATGGTATATAAGCAACTAATAAAACCTATTCCTACATATCTAAAATATTACATATATGTCTCTAAAGGTTATTATTTATTCCAGCAGTTGTATACAGTAATACTTACATCTAACTGGGCTTGTGTTGTAACACTGAGGAGGTTTCCCCACCCGAGAGTCTATGAAGGTTTTACATAGTTACATAGTTAGTGCAGGGCCGGATTAAGAGCATCATGGGCTTGGTGCTGAGGATTTTGAAGGGCCTTAAGGGCCGTGCCTTGGCATGCACCCAGAGGAGGAAGGGTGCAGCCATGCATGCCTAATTCAACATGGGATGCTGTCTCTGAAGCCCATAAACACATCCATGCATCGGCAACTGTCCCTCCTTGTCTGGCCTTCGTGCTGTGTGGGGAGGTTCTGAGGGAGCTGCCTGGGGAAGCGAGCATAGAAGCCAGACTTCTGTGTTTACAAGTGACAGAAGAGCGGTAACAGTGAATATGGCCAACCCGGGGCCTATATAAAGGTAGGGGCCTGGAGCTGCAGCTCCAATAGCCCCTACGTTAATCTGGCCCTGAGTTAGTGAGGTTGAAAAAAGACATCAGTCCATCCAGTTCAACCTATGATGTGTGTGTGTGTATTTGCTGTTAACCGTACATTGTATACCCCTGTATGTTGTGGTCTTTAAGGTGCCCATCTAATCGTTTTTTGAAACTATCGATGCTCCTTGCTGATATGACGGTTTGCGTAAGAGAAATCCACATCCTTACTGCTCTTACAGTGAAGAACCCCCTGCGTATTTTAAGGTTAAACCCGCCTTTCCTCTAGTTTTAGTGAGTGAGTATGCTTTATCCCAGTATTGGTATATAGTAGTTGTTCGCATCTAACAGGGTTTGTTCTAAACCACTGAAAAGGTTGCACCACCCATCCAGAAGCCTGTGAAGGTTCCTATTATCCCAGTTATGGTATATAGCAGAAGTTACATTTAACTGGGTTTGTTACGCTGAAAAAGTTCCACCACCCAGCCAAGAGTCTGTGAAGGTTTTCACCAGTTAACCTTCATCAGAGTGGTATATAAGCAACAAATAGTAGCTATTTTCACCATATCTTAAAGCGGAGTTCCAGCCACAGAATCATTTTTTTTTTTTTTAATATCCCCCAAACAGTGACCCTTAGACCTCTATACATCCGCTAATCCTGTTTCATACATTGTAATAATATGTTTGCAAGCATGAAATCTTACTTTATAAAAATTCTTGTGAGCGCCGCCATCTTTGTCTTGGATCGCCGAGTCCATTGTGGGGAAATGTGTGCCCTGCTTCCTGGTTGTAGTGGGCGGAGGCCGGTGAATCCAGCGTGAAATCTCGCGCATGCCCAGTACTATGTACTGTGGAGTACTGTTCTCCGCCTAACATCGTGTAATTTCCTGTTTGGAAATCACGCGATGAGAGGAGCGGACGGCCGCCTTCGTCACCGCCCATTGCATCCTGGGAGCCACGAGTAAGAGCTCCCAGGACGCATTGCGGGACAGGAAGTGACGGCGCGGGCCACGGCCGAGGAAGGAGGAAGTGGATGGTAAGGTGAGTATATTATCCTCTCTAAAAAGGTAAGTAAAAAAATAAAAATGCCGGGAATATCCAATTCGGGCTCAGGAAAGGATAAGGAAGCAGATGCCATAATATCGGCAGGCATGATTTTGGGGCTGTAACTCCGCTTTAAATATGGCATATAAAGTTATGAAGGTTATCATTTATTCCAGTAGTGGTATATAGCAATAGTTACATCTAACTGGATTTGTTCTATATAGCCACCTATCCAAGAGTCTTTGAAAGTTCCAGTAATACCAGTCATTTTACATAGTAGTATTCACATCTAACTGGGCTTGTTCAGTAATACTGAAGAGGTTTCACCACTCATGCAAGAGATTGTAAAGGTTTTCATGGTATAGCTAGTGATAGCTGGTAATTGTTTGTTACATTAACTCAGGAGTAGGGAACCTATGGCTCGCGAGCCAGACGTGGCTCTTTTGATGGCTGCATCTGGCTTGCAGACAAATCTTTAATAAAGGGGGGCGTGTCCGGACGTGAGCCACGCTGGACATGTAGTCTCAGAGCTCCACCGCGTCTACCACTCAATCCAGAGCCATCCCCGTAGCTGTGCCCGGTGCCAAGGAGATTTCTGCACCCATCGACGGTACATTTTGTGGGCTTCCCACCGCTACCCTCAGTTCATCTCTGGGTGACCGGATTGCCACCGCCGGCTCGTGTGCTGTGCATCTGAGGGCCTTGGCAATCACTGCCCTGTAAGGAGACCTGCCATCCGCTACCTGTGCCCCGACAGACACAATCTCCTTCCCCTCTGACACCCGGAGACGCGCGGGAGCTGCCTCTCACATCCCCTTCTGAGGCCTTCAGCAGCCGGCCGCCATTTTCTCAGGGCCTATACTCACCTCCATCACTCGCAGGCCTGCAGACGCATCACCACTCCGGCCTCATTGCATACCGGCCTGCTCTGCTCTCTTCTCGACCGGACTCCAGGCACTTTCACACGGCTCCATCTACTCACTGTATAGCTGCGGCCCATGAATATGAATATTAAACGAAGGTTCCCGACCCCTGAAATATAGTGTATGGCTCTCACGGAATTACATTTGAAAATATGTGGTGTCCATGGCTCTCTCAGCCAAAAAGGTTCCCAACCCCTGCATTAACTGGACTTGTTTTGTAATCCTGAAGAGGTTTCTCTGTTCATCCAAGTGTCTTCATTGGCTTAGTAGAGTCAGTGTTGGGAACATACCTTTGGCATTTATACCAGCATGGCATGATTAACCCTGAGCATCGCTTGGGATCCCCTTTTTACATACAGTATAATTCTGATCCCAAGTAACGCTTGGGGTCAATGCCAAGGTGACCGGATAGGCTTTCCCAGGTGAGCAGAATAGAGTTGGTGAACATCCACTCACCAATTATCCCACATGATGTGATCCTGGAAATGCTCTGAGCCTATGGCTGTAAGATCTCCTCCGGAGTAGTATCTGTACTCAGATAGTTCGGAACTGCAGGAGAAACATCAAAGGTGTGACATAAAAATTTACAACTACTGTCTTTCTATTCTTCAGGTTCTGAGCTTCCAGAAAATATAGACTGTTTTGGGGTTTCCATGCTTAAAATATACATGTTAACATATGTTGGAAAAGAAAACTCTTTTGCATGTTTTTCTGGAGTGGGGGGGGGGGGGGCATGGCGATAAGGGCATTAATCCATAGACCATGGTGTCATTAAATGTACCCAGGCAGATAGTGACCTGATGGGAACTCAAACCGAGAACCCCAGTGCAGGGTAGAAGTGCTAACCACTAAGCCATTGTTCTGGGTTATGCTTTCATACAACTTTGTCACCTGCCCATTTAGGACAGAGTTATAGTGTCTCCTAATAATAAACTTCCCCCCAGCAAAGTATACTCACCAATCCACATTTCTTACTGCTTGAGCTTTCCTTGGGTAAGTTCCAGTGTTAGGGGTTGTTGGCATGTAGCCAGGTGGTTGGAGCCTGAGTTGGCCACTCAGGCCTGAGCACTGGCACATAAGCACTGAGGTCACATGTCCCCCATACCGGGAAGCATTGTTTCATTAGAAAAAAGGACTGAGAACTCCTGAGAGCAGGAATGCAACTACAGAGTGAGGATAGGTGAATATACAGTACTTTGCCAGGGGAAGTGGGCTATCAACAAACACTGTCACTTTTCCCTAAAGACAGGTCCACTTTCACAAGTGCATTGCATGTTACTTTCCTTTAATGCATCATATGTAACTCTTAAATAGAAGCTGTGAGTAACCCATAGTAATGATGACAAGATGGAGGAAGAATTGACATGAAGCCAGTGCAGAAGGACATACAGTAGATGGTAGAACACAGAATTTATACACTGAGGGAAAAAATAGCCTAAAATAATGAAAGCCAAGTACTGTAGACCACACCTGGAGTATTCTGTCCAGTTCTGGTCACCAATCCTCAGAAAGGATGTGCTGGAACTGGAAAGAGTCCAAAGAAGGGCAACTAAGCTAATTAGGGGATTGGAGGACCTAAATTATGAGGAGCGATTACAAGCGCTTGATTTATTCTCCCTAGAGAAGAGACGCCTGAGAGGGGACATGATAGCGATTTACAAATACCTCAACGGTGATCTCAGCATAGAAAAAAAAACTGTTCAGTCGCAAGGAGTGCAAGAGAACATGAGGCCATTCAATGCGATTAGAGTAGAAGCGATTAAACCTCAGGCTACGCAAAGGGTTTTTTACAGCAAGGGCAATAAGATTGTGGAGCTCGCTTCCACAAATGGTAGTAACTGCGGGGAGTATGGCTACTTTTATAAGACTCTTGGACATACATCTCCAACATCAAAACATTCAGGGGTATGAGAAATGAATACATCTACACACATCTATACAAGTTGAACTGGATGGACTATTGTCTTTATTCAACCTCAACTACTATGTAACTATGTAACTATGTATTTCTCTACTAATAGGAAGTTGACATTGGTCGTCAAAACTGAAAACCCAAGGAGTAACGAAATATAAATTACATAACACTATGGTAAAAATGCATCATTCAATACTTTGCTAAAGCTTGAACTAAAATAGCCAACGCAGATTGAAAAAACGTATAAAAAACTTCTCAATAGGAAACAATTGTAACTGAGCAGAGTGGAAGACCGGGCAATAAAACAAAACAAAAAAATAAAAAACATTATTCAGCTGGAAATTCAGTTCTTTCTATGGGTGCTCCACAAACTGAATCAGCCTTTTTCAACCATGGTGCCATGGCATCCTGGGGCATGTTCTGGGTTCTTTAGGGGTGCCTTGATAAAATGCCTAAAGATTGCCCAAATCGGCCTAAAATTGTCAACAAGCCAGCGAGTGGATCAAGCCTACATTTTTTTCATATGGGTCACAGGTTTTTATTATGTAGCATTGCAACCTTGGGATCGGTGCAGGCCAGCCCAAACAGCAGATAATGTCATTGGTTGATAAGGAGGACATCAGGCATGTGCCCCCTTATTTGCCCCATCCTTTCCATGATGGAATACAAGTTAGTACCAGTGTGCAAAGGTATAATGCTTGTAAGAATAAATCACTATTGTTGGGTTTCCTACGTGTGGATGATGCTGCATTGTGTAAAACTATTAGTTTCGTTTTTTATATTTTAGAATGAGGTGCCTCCAAATTGAGCCAATTTTTAAAGGGTGCCTTGAAAAAGTTGGCAACTAATATTTATCCCTTGGGCAGTCCATTGATGAGATATTTCCATCAGCCTTTTCATGAATATTCCACTGCAGTGTCCATTGCTAAGCTAAATGATGTTGTCACATCTCATAATCCAGGACAAACAGGTTCTCCTTCCGAAAGAGAGTGATACCTTCTGTGGTGTCCTAGGAGAAGACCTACAAATTGCAGCTGGTAAATCCTGGAGCCTCTGAAAAGTGTAAGAGGTTGCATGTAACTTAACCACTTGCCGTATATATTAGGGATAGACCGAGTATCGGCAAGGCAAATATATTGAGGGCCGATATGCACTTTCCGGAACTGGCCGATATTGCCGATATTTTTGTGACGTCATTCTTCCTTCTTAGGCCGCCTCCCTCGCCTTGGACAGCCTTGTCTGGGGTCGGGACTAGTCTTGCGGGAGCAGGGCAGCCATCAGAAATTTTGGGGCCCCTTACACAGTTTTTGTGTTATAATCAGTGTTAATTTTGGCAGCAAATTTCGATTTCGTTTTAGTTATAGTCTTTTGACTTAAAATGCCATTTTAGTTTTAGTCGTATTTTAGTCATCTGAATTGTTTTAGTTTTAGTCATATTTTAGTCGACTAAAATCTCCAGTACATCTTAGTCGAATAAAATCTCATACATTTTAGTCAACTACAAATCGAATGGGTTTAGGTTAATTGTAATGCATTATTTAAACATTTCTCTAGCATTTGCAAACGAATTGTATACTCCTGGAGTAAAAATCGAATAATATGTTATTATAAGGTTTGAACACGCACTACAGACACAGATTTTACCATTGTGATATAATATAACATCTTTACAAATAAAACCAAGTTTCATAAACAAACAGAAATATTGCTTTTTGACAAACCGAAGTGCAACTTTAAAATACAAAAAACCCCAAAAACTGTAAACTCCATTGGCTGTCATGTCATTGCACATATTACCTGAATATATTACCAACATTACTTTTTAGGGAAAAATATAAGAAAAGCCTTTTTCTTAATTGTTTAGTTTTCAGTAGCTTAGTAGATGCCCCTTACTTATGCGTATGCGGTGGTGCAATACATGTTTACACTTTAATGTGCTATTATTACATGCTCTGGATGGAATTGTGTTGCCGATATAGAAATGGCCAGCAGAGGAGTGTTCATTTTGATGATGTCAATTTTTAATTTAGTTTTAGATATTTAGTCTTATGACTAAAATGCCATTTTAGTTTTAGTCGTATTTTAGTCTTAAGACTAATATGCCATTTTAGTCGTATTTTAGTCATCTGAATTGTTTTCGTTTTAGTCGTATTTTAGTCGACTAAAATTGTGTTAATTTAACCACTTGCCGACCGCCGCACGACTATCTACGTCGGCGGTCAGCCCCTCACAGGCAAACTAACGTAGGGCTACGTTGCTTGCTTGTGAGGGTCTAGGGAGCGAGCGCGTGCCGCCGGAGGCGCGCTCCCGCTCCTGCGTGGTCACGGACCCCCCCGCGCGTGTGACCAGCGGACCCGATGTCCGCCGGCCACTCGGCGATCGGCGGGGGAGAGGGAGAATGTCAGGCAGCTTGTGTAAACAAGCCACCTGTCATTCTCCTCGCTGTAAAGACACTGATCACATGGATCTACTATGTAGATCCGTTGATCAGTGTCCTTTCACCTCAAGCCACAGCCAATCACAGTAGAAAGCACGCCCCTAGGGACACACACAGCCCCTCCCTCCCAAATAAAGTTAACCCCTTCACTACCAGTGTATTTTTACAGTAACAGTGCATATATATAGCACTGATTACTGTAGAAATGTCACTGGTAACCCCAAAAGTGTCAAAAATGTCAGTCAAGGGTCCGATCTGTCCGCCGCAATGCCGCAGTACCGCAAAAAAAAATCGCAGATCGCCGCCATTACGCGTTAAAAAAAAAAACAACAAAAATGACAAAAATCTTTCCCTTTGTTAGTAAACGCGATAACTTTTGCGCAAACCAATCAAAATACGCTTTTTGCGATTTTTTTACCAAACATAGGTAGCATAAAACAAATTGGCCGAAAATGTTAAAAAATTTTGATTTTTACATTTTTTTTGTGGGAATTTCATATAAAAAAAATGTGAAAAATATTGCTATTTTTGCAAAATTGACGCTCTTTTTTTGTTTATAGCGCGTGATCAAAAAATCGCACAGGTGATCAAATACCTCCAAAAGAAAGCTCTGTTTGTGCGAAAAAAAGGACGCCAAATTAGTTTAGGTACAGCGTCGCACGACCGCGCAATTGTCCGTTAAAGTCACGCAGTGCCGAATCGCAAAATACCCCCTGGTCGGAATGGGGGTAAAATCTTCCGGGGCTTAAGTGGTTAAAAACGAAAACGTTTTAGTCGACAAAATTAACACTGGTTATAATGTGAGCTGATAATTTCCTCTTCTCTCTGCATGTGCTAAATTCTTATCAGTAAAAGAAACAAATGGGGAGGGAGGGGAACAGCCTCATGGTGTACTACACTTTTATTCAAGAGATTATTAGGGCCGGTTCACACTGTAGCGATGCCAGACATTGCATGTGATTCGCACTGCATTGCTGTGCAGAACACATGTAATGTCTGTGTGATGCGAATTCAGCCATACAAACTGTATGGCTGAATTTGCATCGCATTCAGACCAAACTCATGCAGGACCTGTTTTTTGTCCGCACCAGAATTAGATCGCATGGGTGTTCACACCTATGCGATCCGAGTCCTGTCCTAATTCACAGTTCACACTGCGATCTGCGAACCGATCCGGGGGTGTTAATAACTTTTATAATGACCCCTGCAGCGGTTCGCAGAAGGCAGTGTGAACCGCCGGCGATTCAGGTGCAATGCGGGAACCCGAACTGGATTAGCAGGGTGTTCCGCATCGCACCAGCCTGAAACAGCCTTTAAAGCGGAGGTCTTCCCCCCAGAACAAAATTAAAAGTCAGCAGCTACACATACTGTACACATACTGTACCTGCTGACGTTTAATGTTAGGACACTTACCTGTCCTGGAATCCAGCGAAGTTGGCACCCCAGCACCAATGCTGCTGCCGCCATTGCCAGTAGGGGAACCTGGCAGTGAAGTCTTGCAGCTTCATGGGCGCTTCCTACTGCGCATGCCCGAAGCATGCTGTGCATTCTAAATGGTGCGGGGGCAGGCGAAGGAGGAGGGGGCCAAACTTGTGATGTACTTCGCCATGGCCGAGTCCACCGGAAGAAGGGACGAGTACCTAGTGCCGGGACAAGGTAATCTAGAGCCCAGGGTGAGCATGCCAAATTGCGCTCCCTGAAGATGTATGAGCATTATGTGTCAACCCCTCAACCCCCCCATAAAAACTGAGCACTAATCTGCATGCACACATCTTTGCCCCCCAGCTGAAATCCTCTCTCCCCATGTGCACCCAGCACAAATCATCCCCCCCCAAAAAAATATGTCCCCCTCCTAGCACAAATCTTCTACCCCTCAAAATGTCCTCTCCAAGCACAATTTCTCTCCCCCTCCCACTCCAACCTCCCCCCTCAACATGAATTCCCCCAATCTTTACCATCATAGCAAAAATCCCCCTCCCCTCCTAGCAAAAACCCCTTCTCCTACCTTTTCCAGCACAAACCCCATGAAAACAAATCCCCAAATTTCCCCTCCTGGAAACATTCTTACCTTCTACCGCCCCCAATTTTCTCCTCCCAACACAACCCCCCCCCCAATCTCCTTGAGGTGCCCCCTAAACTCACATGACACCACAGTGCCCAGGGCTGCCGACCCTCCTGCCCACCCCTTGTCCCGGCCCTGCAAGTACCTGTTAAAAACAGGTACCTGCTCCAACCCCTGATAGGTGCCAAATGTGGTGCCGGGGGGGGGGGGGGAGCAATCAGATAAGTGTAAGTTCCACTAGTGGGTGGAACTCCGCTTTAACCACTTGCTGACCAGCCGCTGTACATATACTGCGATGTACATATACAGGTACGCCGTTTTCGCATGTACCCATTCATCAGAGGGGAAGCTGATCTGCGGGGCCGGCGGCTGCGATTGCTGCCAGGTACCCTCAATCGCTGCCCATGCAGACAGAATGGTGGTCTGCTGTTGTAAACACGGCAGACCGCTGTTCTGTCAGCAATGACCACAGGGCTCCTGTGTTCCTCCTTTCTTAGGTCTGTGTGTTCATGCCATAAGTCCATCCCCCACACAGTTAGAAAACACCCCCTAGGGACACATTTAACCCTTTGATCGCCCCTGATGTTAGCCCCTTCCATGTCAGTGTCATTATTACAGTAACATAGCAGTAGCATATTTTTAGCACTGATTACTGTAGTAATGTCACTGGTCCCCCCAAAAGTGTCAAAAATGTCAGTTAGGGGTCCGATCTGTCCGCCGCAATGTCGCAGTCTCCCTAAAAATCGATGATCGCCGCCATTACTAGTAAAAAAAAAAAAAAATACATTAATCTTTCCCCTAGTTTGTAGATGCAATAACTTTTGCGCAAACCAATCAAAATACTCTTATTGGGATTTTTTTTTTTACCAAAAATATGTAGCAGAACACCAATTGGCCTAAAATGATGAAAAAATTTGATTTTTAAAATTTCTTTTTTGGGAAAGTTATATAGCAGAATGTGAAAAATATATATATTTTTTTTTCAGAATTTTGTAAACGCTATAACTTCTGTGCAAACCAATTAAAATATGCTTTTTTTCAATTTTTTTTTTTTTTACCAAAAATATGTAGCAGAATACAAATTGGCCTAAACTGATAAAAAAATTTAATTTTTAAAATATTTTTTTTGGGAATGTTTTATAGCAGAAAGTATAAAATATGGCATTTTTTTCATAATTGTCGCAATTTTTTTGTTTATAGCGCAAAAAATGAAAATCGCACAGGTGATCAAATACCACCAAAAGAAAGCTCTGTTTGTAGGGAAAAAGAGGACGTCACTTTTATTTGGGTACAGCATCGAATAACCGTGCAATTGTCAGTTAAAGTAACGCAGTGCCGAATTGTAAAAAATGGCCTGGTCATTAAGGGGGAAAACCTTCCGGTCCCGAAGTGGTTAAAATAAAATAGAATAAAATGCACTCACAAACAGGGAGAAGGAAGGCATATCAGTTATATGGAAAGTCCGTCTTCCGATGTGCTAACAGCCAGGGCTGGATGTGAAGGCAGACATTGCCGCTTGAGTGGAGCGCTGGCTGTGCCAGCTCAGTATAGGGAACCCTCCATGGGAACACCACTTCTAAGCCTAATGCTGGGATACGCGAACATTCCCTTCATCAGTCCCTTTTTTGTGCTATGCAAATTTTCACCCGCACTATCCCCTATCTACTCAGCTGTTGTATCAAATCAACCCTAGCGTGATCGGACTATTATTCAAATATATATACAGCGCTTCAGCAAAAAATTCATATGTGCTTAATAACTTCTCCAATTCATGCAAACATATACGTAAATTTAATATCATATAGAAATAAATATCCTATAAAACTCCAGTATAGGAAACTCTCCATGGGAACACGACTTCTAAGCTGCACCTGCTTGTAGGTGCGCATGGAATGCTTGGATACGCGTTTCAGAGCACAAGGACGTCCCCTTCACCACTTTCTTTTTTATGTGCAAATAGGATCAGAGGGGCGCCACACTGAGTGCAGTAATAAAACAAACGATTTAACCACTTCCCCACCAGGCCTATTTCGGACACTTTTTGTTTACAAGTTAAAACCAGTATTTTTTCCTAGAAAACTACTTAGAACCCCCAAACATTATATATATATTTTTTTAGCAAAGACTCTGGAGAATAAAATGACGCGGTATTTGCGCAGCGGTCTTTAAAACGCCATTTTTTGGGGAAAAATTACATTTCACTGCATTTAAAAAATACTAAACAGTAAAGTTAGCCCATTTTTTTTATATATTGTGAAAGATGATGTCACACCGAGTAAATAGATACCCAACATGTTACGGTTTAAAATTGCGCCCCCCCCCCCCGTGGGATGGCGACAAACTACCGTCAATAGAGATCTCAATAGGCGACACTTTCAATTTATTTAACGGTTACCAGTTTAGAGTTAGAGTGTAGCTCTTTTTTTTAAATTATTGCTCACGCTCTGGCGATCGCGGCGATACCTCACATGTGTTTATTTTATGCATACAGCCGTTTTTCAAATTTACCGTCGTTTTGCAGCACACTAACCCGGAAGTGACGTCATGGACGCCGCCTCCAGGTTACGTCATCGGAGACCTGATCGATGCTGTTTCCGGCATTCATCGGGACTCCATCCAGCCGGCGGACGCGCCGGCTGGGTGCTCGGGGCTCCCGGTGGGACGGGAGCCCCGGTAAAAGCCGCGGAAGGCGGCGGGAGGGGGGGGGACGTCCCCTCCCGCCCCCCCGGGTAACGATCGAGCGGTTCCCGAGCCGCATCGATCGGTACCGACGGAAGGCCAACCGTCGGCTTCAAACAACGGTACCGGGATGATGCCTCTAGCTAGAGGCATCATCCCGGTATACCCCCGCAAAGTTTACGACGTCATATGACGTCCACCCAGGGGGAAGTGGTTAAAAAAAACAAGACAAATGGCAACTCAAAAGATAGAAGAGTATAACAGGCTCAAATAGTAAGGACTCAACGGTTTCCAGCAGGGATGTTGTTAGAAATCATGGGGCCCCATAGAGCCTACCTGGTAGGGCCCCCCTGAATATGTTTATTTTCACAAAAAATACGCTAAGGCCCCTTACACACGGGCGATCCAATCCGATCCACCTGTCAGTTTTTCAGGCGGACCGGATCGGATGCTCCATGCAGCTCTATGGAGCGGTGGATTTAAGCTGAGACATCTTCACTGACACCCTCTGCTAACCCGATCCGATCCAACTGTCAGTATTTCAGGCTGGCCGGATCGGATGCTCCATGCTGCCCTATGGAGCAGCGGATGTCAGTGGAGACACTCCGTCAAATCCGGACGGATGGAAACCCTATTTTCTATCCGTCTGGAGGATCGGATCGGATGAAAATGGACAGGCGGTCCACTCTCATCCGATCTTCCATAGAGGAGAGCCGGGCTCTGACAGCTCTGTCTCTGCACACAGAGCGGAGACGGAGCTGTCATCCACCTGCTCAGCGGGGATCGGTGGATCAATCCCCCGCTGAGCAGAACGGACTCCATCAGGCGCACCGCCCGTGTGAAAGGAGCCTAAAATTATTATTAGCGGACACAAACATAACAGAGAACCTGTGGGAATTAGCCCTTTATAATTGTTTTTTACAATTTATAAAAGTTAAAAATATTCACAATTATTTTAGTTTACAATTTGTTTTTATTACAATGTTTCATTATTATTTTTTTTTTTACAATTTGTTATATTTTTTTACAGGACAGGGAAGCCTGAAGCGCTGCGGGATCAAGGGGGGGGGGTGCGGCACAGAGAAAGGGGGGCACACAGGGGGGGGGGGGGATCAAGAGCAGGCAGAGCAGGGAAGGGGATCGGTGTCTGAGAAGCAATTACAGGAATGATGCCCTGTGTCTTTGTCTCTCCCTGCAGCAGCTGAAAGCTGGCAAGAGGGGGAGAAACGGACTTTCAGCTGCTGCAGAGAGCCACACAGAGCTTCCTTCTGTAATTGCCCCTCAGCCCGACCGTACCGATCCCCGGCCTGTTGGGGCCCCCCTGTGTGCCCGGGCCCCTAAAGGAGGACTGGTGGTCCCCCCCCCTATCAGCGGCCCTGGTTTCCAGGCCTCTCTGAGCCGTCTGGGTATTGTAGGAGCCTGGAGCCCTGGCTGTGTCACTGGATGGAAGCAGGAAGTGGCCAATCGCCGCTATAACCAACATGTAGATGATCCCCAATTATTCGGAGCCCAGGATGTCCCTATGAAATGAGAAGAAAAGGCAAAAAAAAACACCCCTATAGGTGGGACTATGTAGGCTACCACACATCCAATTGTATAAAAATATAATTCTATTCAATTCATTAAAATTAGTGAATAGTTTGACACATCACCGGTCCGATTACAAATTACAAGACATACAAAATGAACAATGAAGTATATAAGAAATTAAATACACAAAATATTAAAATTGAAGAACACGGCTTGCAAAGAATGCTGGTCAAGGGTGTAAGAGGAACACTATGGAAATCCTCCAAACCACCATGGAACGCAAGATGCCGCCGGGCCGGACGCGATGTCACTTCGGAGGACGCGCTGACGTATGGATGGGTCGGTAACGCGTTTCGAAGCAACGACTTCTTCTTCAGACGGCTCAAGGCTGCTACAATACCTAGATGGCTCAGAGAGGCCTGAAAACTGGAGAGCCCTAACTAGTTTAGCCAGTTTACTCATCTATCTTGTGATTTACCATTTGTCTTGTTTTTATTAACCACTTTAAGACTGGAAGGATTTGCCCATTAATGACCAGGCCCTATTTTGTGATTCGGCACTGCGTTATTTTAACGGACAATTGTGCAGTCCTGCAACGCTGTACCCAAATAAAATCGATGTCCTTTTTTTCCCACAAATAGAGCTTTATTTTGGTGGTATTTGATCCCCTGTGCGATTTTTTTTTTTTTTGCGCTATAAACAAAAAAATATCAACAATTAAAAATAAAAAACAATATTTTTCACATTCTGCTAAATGAGATTCTCAAAAAAAAATAATTTAAAAATAATTATTTTTTTTAACATCTTAGGCCAATTTGTTTCCTGCTACATATTTTTGGTAAAAAAAAATCACAATAAGGGTATTTTGATTGGTTTGCGCAAAAGTTATCGCCTCGGGTCTTCGGGCCGTGCACCCCTATTCCCAGTGGTGTATTTAGGTTTTGTGCTGCCGTAGGCCTGACTAAACTTGTGCACCTCCTAATTTAAATATGAACCACTTCTTCTTGTAAAGGCCACACCCCCTTCCTGTTTATGACCCGCCCTGTCATCTGTAAACCACAGACCACAACCAGTCTATCAGTGCCCATCAGTCCAGCCTCATCAGTTCCAATAAGTTCAGCCTCATCAGTGCCCATCAGTGCAGCCTCATCACTGCCCATCAGTGAAGCCACATCAGTGCAGCATATCAGTGCGGCCTCATCAGTACAGCCCGATCAGTAGCCATCAGTGCAGCCTATCAGTGTATCATATCAGTGCCCATCAGTGTAGCCATCAGTGAAGCCTATTAGTGCCCATTAGTACCGGCAGGTAGCAGTGTGACCACTTTATGGGGGTGCCAGACTGATTTGCCCCATAGGACTGGCACTATACTAAAAGTGTAGTGCAAGCCGATAGGAACCCTTTTCGTGCGGGAGCCAGAAGAAGGCTGTTTTTTTTCCGTGCCGGGTGCAGCTTTTTTGCTGCCCCCCCTGCAAAGTGCTGCCCTAGGCCTGGGCCTTGTTGGCCTAGGCCAAGATACAGCACTGCCTATTGCCCTCTTGAAGTCCCGCCAGGGTCCCATGGACCCACCAGGACCCATGGTAGGGCTGGCCATGGAGGGGGGTGTTCTGTAGCTCATCGGGGCAGAATTGGGCAGGGCGGGCAACACCACTTGGCGTTTCAGTACAGCAAAGGAAACCTTGTCAGCTCACTACAGAAAAATAAGAAGCTGAGCAGATCAAAAGGTATTTTTCTGTAAAAGACAAAACATGGGGAAATGAGCAGGTATTGAGGATGTACTGATTTTGTTTTTTAGTTAAAAATGTAATTACATTGCTTTTTTTATTTTGCCCAGACCATAGGCGTGCACAGGGGGTGTGCCAGGTGTGCCTGGCCCTGGGTACACCCTAAACACTACATGCAGTGCCGATCCCCCCCCTGCCAGGCTTCCCCCTGTGATGAGCCTCCCCCCACAGTGCTGCTGGCTCCCTCTTCTTCTCTCCCCGGTTACTGCTGGGGATGTTTCAGAATGGAGAATGGAGTAAGGAGCTAATAAATATGTAATTTAGCGCCCAAATGAACACAGAGAACACACTCACCCACTGTGTTTATTCATAACTGAAGCATAGTAAACTGTGTTTTCTATGCTTCAGTTTGTGAATGAACAGGAAGCTGTTCAGCACGGAGCACTACCCATTCATACACTGTCCAGTGCAATTGAGGCTGCAGAGAAATGCATTAGAGTTTGAGCTTTGGGATGCACACCCTAATGCACCGGTGTCAAACACAAGGCCTGCGGGCAGAATCTGGCCCTCTAGGCAATTTCATGTGGCCCTTGCACCTCTCCTGCAGCTGCTTCATCTCCCTCATTTCTGCCCCACCTTGTCTTAGCAGACGGCAGCAGAGAGGACAGAACTCCTCTGCCAGATCCTGTGCTTCCCCCTTCAGCTGCAGAGAGGACCCCCCCCAACTCAGCAGTTGGCAGCAGAGAGAAGGACACAACTCCTCCTACAGATCCTGCATCTCTCTGTGCAGCTGCAGCACCCCTCCTCTTCGCCTCCACTGGTCTCGGCATTCAGCAGACTCTAGCCCTCCTCCAGACCCTGCCAGTGGCTGCCCGTTCATTAGGGGCTCAGGGGCGCCGCCCCCCCTATCCATGCGTCCGGCCCAATAATCTACACGCAGGTCGCCGGTCGCATGGATTCCAATGGGGGATTTTTTTTTTTTTTTGAAGCATGTGATTAGAGTCAGAGGCTCTAATAGGCTTCAAAAAAAGGGTGGGCTCGGGGCGCAGAGCACTTCACCCTGAGCCCACCCAGTTGTGTGACAATAGCGAATGAATATTCGCTATTGCCTCACTGATTCTCCTGTCGGCCAATCAGGAAGCGGGTCCTGAGACCTGTTTCCAGATTGGCCGAAAGGAGAAGGCATCCTATTGGCCAAGGAGGGAGGAGACAGCTGCCGAGAGGGAACATGGGGACTGAGGGGGAAGCGCCCCCGGAGCAAGGTATGTCTGCCGCTGGAGTGGTTGGAGGGGGGGTTTCCGTCTGCCGCTGGAGTGATTGGGGGGGTTCCGTCTGTCACTGGAGTGATTAAGGGGGTTCCGTCTGTCACTGGAGTGATTGGAGGGGGGTCTGGGTCTGCCGCTGGAGTGATTAGGGGGTTTCCGGGGAGGTTCCGTCTGTCACTGGAGTGATTGGAGGGGGGTCTGGGTCTGCCGCTGGAGTGATTGGGGGGGTTCCGTCTGCCACTGGAGTGATTGGAGGGGGGTCTGGGTCTGCCCCTGGAGTGATTAGGGGGGTTCCGGGTGGGGTTCTGTCTCCCACTGGAATAATTGGAGGGGGGTCCGGGTTTGCCGCTGGAGTGATTGGGGGGGGGGGGGGTCTGCCCCCAACTGATTGAGCACCAGCCGCCACTGGACCCTGCAGTTGCTGTTTTCCAGCTCTGCCTCCAGCTTCTTCCCAGCAGCAGCACATAGTAAAGGGGATGCACTGTGATGTAAGGGAGGGTGGGGGCTCCTGAATTCTGATAGTGGTGGGCTACAGATAGAACCGGCCCTCTGAGGGCAACCATAATGCTGATGTGGCCCGCAATGAAATTGAGTTTGACACCCCTGCTCTAATGCAGCACCTATGGCCCAGGCGTATTTTTTAAGCCTTAGTTGGAGTCTTGGACAGGATGGGTGGTCAAAAAAAACAGTGCATACACAGTGACCCCCAACTCTGTACTTCAGAGGGGCATTGGCTACCAAGGCACATTGCTGCTATGATTTTGGAAGCCGCCTTTCAACCAGCGATCTTTATTCATATTTATTGATGTCATGTGATGACAAAATCCCTCCGTGGTCTATAGATCAAGAATAATATAGAGGATTGTGAACATTCCGTACATAGGAGAAGAATGTAATATAATTCTCCAGTCACACAGTACAGATGCATCTGGGCTCTTGGACAGCTGAGAGTTATTGGTTTATTGGCCTTGATGTATGGCGACTTAGTCTGGAGATGTTTGGACAATTTGTTAGAAAGCTCACAATGAATAAAGGATGAAAAGAGAAACAAAATCTTCATCACTGTCTTTGTGTATCAGATAGGAGGACAGAACAAGAAGGAAATAAACCAGCCTTACACGGATGGCATGTCAACCAACAAAGCACCCAAAGACCTTCAGGCTTCTTCGATAAGACCGTGCAAAAATCAGCCATCGCGTCCAAACCGCAGTAACCTATAGCAGCTAATAAGATTGTATTTATTTATTACAGGTACTTATGTTACATTGTCAATTTACACAGCACTTTACATACTATGCATTTCCTTCAGTCCCTGGCCTCAAGTAGCTTACAGTCTAAGGTCCCTATCATGTTACATGCAGAGGCCAATTCAATCAACCCATCAGCAATGTCTTTGGAGTGTGGGAAAAAAAATCCACTGAAGCACAGGGGGAACATACAAACTCCATGCAGACCATGTCCTAACCAGGACCCGATCTGACTATACCAGTGCTGCAAGCAGAGATGTATAGTAACTAAGTAGAACTACTTCACTACTCTACTTAAGTACCGAAAGGCGGTATCTGTACTTTCCTAGAGTAGAATTTTTTTCTCCTACTTCCACTTTTACTTCACTACATTTTTTCGATGATTTCAATACTTCTACTCCGATATTTTTTTTGTGTGCTGCATAGTTACTCATTACAATTATAAAAATTACCACTGCCAGAACAGTAGATGGCAGGTTTCATGAAGCTCAAAACGTGGGTATTATCAGCGCATACGAAAATACTACTGTATGTATAAATAAAAGCTGCATTTGAAATAATAAAAAACAATATGATGTTCAAACTTTTGACTTCTTTCCTTAATAACTACATAACACAGTACTTGTACTTTTACTTTCAGTACTTGAGTAGCAAAATTAAAAAAAAAAAACTACTTGCAATACTTAAGTACAAAAAATGTTGAATACTTTAGTACTTCTACTCAAGTCACTTTTTGATCGAGCACTTCCACTTCTACTCAAGTCAATTTTTGATAGAGCACTTGTACTTTTACTCAAGTATGGGTTTCGAGTACTTTATACAACTCTGGCTGCAAGGCAGATGTTCTAACCACTGAGCCACCAGCTTATTGTAAAGGCTGTTTCTAAAGCCGGCCATAAATAAGGCAATTTTCTTTCCTGTTTTTAAATGGCTCAATGTTGATGGGGAAATCTCTCCCATGGAACCATTGTGTTCTCCTGGCTGAACCGGCCGAGATTGGAACCGTCTATGGCCGGCTTAACTGAACTCTAGAGATCCAGGGTCTTAAAACTTTCTAAACAAAGGGCCAGTTTACTGTCCTAAAGACTTTAGGGGGCCGGACTGTGGCCAGTAGGGGTAGAAAATGCCCTATCATTGGTATCAGTGGAAGGAATAGTGCCCTATTTTTGATATCGGTGAGAATAATATTGCCCCATTGTTGATATTCAGTGGGAGGAATAGCACCCCATCATTGGTGTCTGTGGGATGAATAGTTTACCACCACTGGTGTCAGTAGGAGGAATGATGCCCCATCATTATTGGCAGTTTTGGATGAAATAGTGCCCCTAGGCAGGGCCATCTTACCAAATGGGCATGCTGTGCAGTTGCCCGGGGGCCCCACTTGCCCAGGGGGCCCCACCTGCCCAGCAACCCAGCCCCAGCCAAGCATTAGTCCCGATTGCCGTGTGCATCCCTGTCGGCCCTGCGCTGCTGTCAGGCTACTTGGTAATGAAGGGGGAGCCCAAAACTGCAGGAATGCCTGTCCGCCTCCACGGGAACAGGCACACACAGGACAGTTGAGTCTGACTCCCGTCCGTGTGTGTGTTCACCGGACCCAGCTGCTGAACTTGGAAGCTGTTATTAGCCTGGCACTGCTGTACCAATAAATATCGCCTTATCGATAATTTGCATTTTTATTCTTGTGGGTGATTGTGTAGGCGGGCCCCAGTGCACTGCATTGCCCGGGGCTCTTTAATGCTCTTAAGATGGCACTGCCCCTAGGGCCGCAGTTTGGAGACCACTGCTATAGACCATATGTACTGAAATTCTTGAAAGCTCTGGATGGGGCTGGGCTGGCTGGGTGTTACTGTGGGGAAATTGATGTTCTGAAAAAGGTTTGGGGGCTCTGCAGCAAACCTGGTGGCTCTGTAGGGGATTCTGAAGGGAACTGGGCAATCATGGGGCATGGGGTCTCTGGAGGGGACTGTAAGCCTATCCAGGAGGCTGAGGGCTTTCCAGGGACCCTGTGGTAGACCGAAGTTCACTGGAGTGAACTTTTATGCACTATGGGGGGTTGAAGGCTCTGTAGTAAGCTAAGGGGCACTGTAGGGGAATGGGGGCACTCTGGGAGCTGAGGGCTTCCAAGAGGCCTGGGGCACAGTACGAGATTGAGGGTCACCATGGACCACTATGTGAGTTTAGGTGACATTATAGGAGATAGGCACTGTGAGAGGCTAGAGGATCTGCAGGTGGCTGGAGGTCCAGGAGGATGGAGGCCAAGTCCCAACAGTGTGACCTCTCAGTGAACATTTCTGTTTGAATTACTAAATAGGTTTATACATGAATAAAATTATGAATACTTTTAGTCCTGATATAAAGACATACAGTATATAGCAAAGAATAATAGCCATAGCCTGGGCATGGAAGATAGCCCAATTAGGAGGTATGTTGAAGCAATGCAAGCATAGGAAATCTGTGTGTATGTGAGGATAACAGATATACATCACATCAATTGAAAGTATTGCAATTTACCAGTACTTGTGGTGGCTACATTCGTTTTTTTCACATTCTTTCCCTTTATTTTTAACCTGGTAATCCTGCCATTAACTCATTTCCAGTCTTGGGGTGACAACCATATTAAGCAGAACTTTCACAATAGGACAGGCAGCGTTTTAAGACTACAAAGGACAGTGTTAGGACACGCATAACACCTCCCTCGCTAAAATTATTTCTTTAAGTGATAGTAAAGGATGAAAGTTTTTTGGTCCCTCACCTCCTCTTTTGGCAGTCCTCCAGTAAGCTGGGTGCTAAGGGGCCAGGCTGTGCGCATACAAGGACATACACAGCGCCAGTAAGCCACACCACTGCTTGGCAAAACTTACTAAAGCTGATTCATTGGGAGACAATAGAAAATGGCCCTTATGGGTGGTCAGTAGAAAGAATGCAACCCTTGCAGTTGGTGTCAGAATGCTACCCTTAAAGACAGCTACCAAGATCATTGGTGTAATGTCACTGGCTTTGCCAAATGGCATTGGCCTTGGAACTATGCAGGTACCATTGGATGGGAAATCAATCAGTCACAGCTCAGGGAACCTCTAACAACCTCTGGAGAAACCCTAGGGTACTACAGAACCCTGGTAAAGAATGACTGCTCCAGAAGCATGAAATCAATGTAATAGCCACCACTACTCCAGTGATCTCCATTAGCTTCCCGTCCCATGCCAAATGACATATCTGCTGCATTGTAAACAAAAGAAGTCGCCTGTTTGGCATGGGCCTCATTCAGAGATCAAATCCAAAGCATTCTCTGATTATAATACACATCTATTTGTGGAAACCGGTAACATTTACAGGGACAAACCTTGAAAGCCTTGGACTGTCCTTGTAAAACAGTGGCAGTTGGCAGCGACATCCTTGCTGCAAGGGTAGCCCTCTACCTTGTGACTTTTATCCCTGCAATGTACAGAGATCACCCCAAGGGGAATATTTTTTTCTCAACAAAAGTGGAGTTACGCTTGAACTGATTTATCGGTGTGGTGCTCTTGCTCTTCCAATACCTTACAAACATTTGCAGTATAGGGACATCTTAAGATACCCCTGTTGGCAAAGAGCTGCCTCCAAAAATTTCAGAAATTGGACTACCCATCCAGTCAAGGGCTCCAGCACTCTTATAATACACATCTATTTGTGGAAACCGGCTCATTTCCAGGGACAAACCTTGAAAGCCTTAAACTGTCCTTGTAAATCAGTGGCAGTTGGCAGCGACATCCTTGCTGCAAGGGTAGCCCTCTACCTTGTGACTTTTATCCCTGCAATGTACAGAGATCACCTCAAGGGGAATGTTTTTTTCTCAACAAAAGTGGAGTTACACTTGAACTGATTTAATCGGTGTGGTGCTCTTGCTCTTCCAATACCTTACAAACATTTACAGTACGGGGACATCTTAGGATACCCCTGTTGGCAAAGAGCTGCCTCCAAAAATTTCAGAAATTGGACTACCCATCCAGTCAAGGGCTCCAGCACTCTTATAATACACATCTATTTGTGGAAACCGGGAACATTTCCAGGGACAAACCTTGAAAGCCTTGGACTATCCTTGTAAATCAGTGGCAGTTGGCAGCGACATCCTTGCTGCAAGGGTAGCCCTCTACCTTGTGAATTTTATCCCTGCAATGTACAGAGATCACCTCAAGGGGAATATTTTTTTCTCAACAAAAGTGGAGTTACGCTTGAACTGATTTATCGGTGTGGTGCTCTTGCTCCTCCAATACCTTACAAACATTTGCAGTATAGGGACATCTTAAGATACCCCTGTTGGCAAAGAGCTGCCTCCAAAAATTTCAGAAATTGGGCTACCCATCCAGTCAAGGGCTCCAGCACTCTTATAATACACATCTATTTGTGGAAACCGGGAACATTTACAGGGACAAACCTTGAAAGCCTTGGACTGTCCTTGTAAATCAGTGGCAGTTGGCAGCGACATCCTTGCTGCGAGGGCAGCCCTCTACCTTGTGACTTTTATCCCTGCAATGTACAGAGATCACCTCAAGGGGAATGTTTTTTCTCAACAAAAGTGGAGTTACACTTGAACTGATTTAATCGGTGTGGTGCTCTTGCTCTTCCAATACCTTACAAACATTTACAGTATAGGGACATCTTAGGATACCCCTGCCTCCAAGAGCTGCCTCCAAAAATTTCAGAAATTGGACTACCCATCCAGTCAAGGGCTCCAGCACTCTTATAATACACATCTATTTGTGGAAACCGGGAACATTTCCAGGGACAAACCTTGAAAGCATTGGACTGTCCTTGTAAAACAGTGGCAGTTGGCAGCAACATCCTTGCTGCGAGGGTAGCCCTCTACCTTGTGACTTTTATCGTTGCAATGTACAGAGATCACCCCAAGGGGAATGTTTTTTTCTTAACAAAAGTGGAGTTACGCTTGAACTGATTTAATCGGTGTGGTGCTCTTGCTCTTCCAATACCTTACAAACATTTGCAGTATAGGGACATCTTAGGATACCCCTGTTGGCAAAGAGCTGCCTCCAAAAATTTCAGAAATTGGACTACCCATCCAGTCAAGGACTCCAGCACTCTTATAATACACATCTATTCGTGGAAACCGGGAACATTTCCAGGGACAAACCTTGAAAGCATTGGACTGTCCTTGTAAATCAGTGGCAGTTGGCAGCAACATCCTTGCTGCAAGGGTAGCCCTCTACCTTGTGACTTTTATTCTTTTTATTTATTTCTTTTTTTTTTTTGCATTAGCCTGCACCATGTAGCTTTGCACATATTATTTTTCTCTCCACTGTAAAACATTAAGTAAATGCTATTATTGCCTAGCAAATGCTACATGGATGATTGCGTCCTCTGTTCTCCGGCATCTCGTCACCGTTCTTTCGGCAAGTCTTGTGGCTAAAGCGGGCGGCTTGCCCAGAACTGAACAGAATAATTAGGCTAAGAAGAGACAAATTTATCTCTCGGGCTAAGCTCTTTAAAGCAGAACAAGCCTGCTCTTTTCTCTTCTACATGCAAGCAGCTCTGGTGAGTAATAACACGGTGAAAAAAAAAAGAGAGAGAGAGAGTGAGAAAGCCCCCAGATGCAAATGAGGGGCTCAAGCTAAAGCATCGCCCCGTTATTGTGGCTCAGGCTTACACGCTAAAGAAAAGCATGTTCCTTTCACACCGCTGTAATCCTAGAAGTTCACTGGCCTAAAACCCGAACAAGGAGAAGTCTTGTTAGAGGAAATTAAGTGAGCCAAGCCATAGAGAGCGCTCACCTGCCGCTCACCTGTGATGGGGCTTTTAGCATCTGTTACCAAAATAATGGGGACAAAAGAATGGTTTATTTGTATGCCTTTCCACCCACCAAATTATCCTTAGTACCTGTAGGCCTGGCTCTGCTGGCCTGGACTCGGCACCTGGGGAACGGCGTTTAACAAGGAGATCCTGCAGACAAAAAAAAGGAATAATAGTAGCAAAGTCAACCCAATGAGGCCCATGCACAGCCAGATATTCTGGATCAGATAGAACGTTGATTGTGATGACGAGTAAATATATATTTATTTTATTTTTTAAAGGTATTTATATAGCGCTGACAAATGACGCAGCGCTCTATATACATTGGCATCAGTGCCTGCCCTCAAAGATAGGGTGACCAGACGTCCCCGGTTTCTGGGGACAGTCCCCGGACTGAAGACACTGTCCCCGAACCAAGTCTGTCCCTGGTTTTGTCCCCGGATTCAGGGCCAGATTAACGTAGACAGGCTGGCTGAGAAACAGCCTGGTGTGCCCAGTGCTCTGTGTATTATTTAGTCCTGTGCCCGATGCTCTGTGTATTATTTAGTCCTGTGCTCAGCGCTCTGTGCATTATTTAGTCCTGTGCCCGGTGCTCTGTGTATAATGCAGTCCTGTGCCCAGCGCTCTGTGTAATATGTAGTCCTGTGCCTAGCGCTGTATGTATTATGCAGTCCTGTGCCCAGAGCTCTGTGTATTATGTAGTCCTGTGCTCAGTACTCTGTGTATTATTTAGTCCTGTGCCCAGTTCTCTGTGTATTATGCAGTCCTGTGCCCAGAGCTCTGTGTATTATGTAGTCCTGTGCCCAGCGCTGTGTTTATTATACAGTCCTGTGCCCAGAGCTCTGTGTATTATGTTTTCTCTGAGCTCAGTGCTCTGTGCATTATTTAATCCTGTGCGCAGTGCTCTGTGTATTATGTAGCCCTGTGCTCATCGCTCTGTGCATTATTTAGTCCTGTACGCAGTGCTCTGTGTATTATGCAGTCCTGTGCCCAGCGCTCTGTGTATTATGTAGTCCTGTGCCCAGCGCTGTATGTATTATGCAGTCCTGTGCCCAGAGCTCTGTGTATTATTTAGTCCTGTGCCCAGTGCTCTGTGTATTATGCAAACCTGTGCCCAGAGCTCTGTGTATTATGTAGTCCTGTGCCCAGCGCTGTGTTTATTATACAGTCCTGTGCCCAGAGCTCTGTGTATTATGTAGTCCTGTGCCCAGAGCTCTGTGTATTATGCAGTGCTTTGCCCAGCGCTCTGTGTATTATGCAGTCCTGTACCCAGTGCTCTGTATATTATGTAGTCCCGTGCCCAGCGCTCTGTGTATTATGCAGTCCTGTGCCCAGCACTCTGTGTTATATGTAGTCCTGTGCCCAGTGCTGTGTATTACGTAGTCCTGTGCCCGGTGCTGTGTATTACATAGTCCTGTGCCCAGCGCTTTGTGTATTATGTAGTCCTGTGCCATTTGCAATGTCCCTGGATTTTTAAAAATCTGGTCACCTTACTCAAACAGTCCCTATCTCACATGCATACATGGACACACATGCTACGATCAATTTTAGACAGAAGCCAATTAACCACTTGCGGACCACCCACCGTACATATACTGCAGCAGGACAGTTACTCTGTGCCAGATCAGATACCTAGTAGCCAGGGCCGCTGAAAGGGGGGGAACCACCAGCCCTCCTGTAGGGGGCCCGGGCACACAGGGGGGCCCCAACAGCATGGGAAATCGGTGCGGCGGGCGGAGGGGCAGACAGCCGATACAGGATTTATAACTGCTGACCTTTATTTTAGAACATTTTTAACTTCACCTAAAACTGTCCCCTCCCTCCTCCTAACACCCATGCTCACAAACCCATGTATGAAAGATGAATATACTTTGAATATTACTAATATTCAATAATACTTATAAATATTTTTAGGCTGCTTCAGTCAAGATAAGTGCTAGTCAGCTAGCGCTGCTACAGGGAAGAGGAGGGAACAGCGACAATGAATGGGCCATAGTAAACCTCTGGGTGACGTCAACACGCTGTTGTTGAGCACTCCCTCCTCTCTCCTGTAGCTGGCGCCGGCTGACAAAGAGGAGAGAGGAGATCATGTAACCGAACCAGAACAGGCTGAAAATAGGTAAGCATAAAGATTGTTTTTACACAGGTTAGTAATTATAGGTAGAAAGAAAAAATAAGGGCATGCACAGGGGAACATGCAAACTCCATGCAGACAGTCTGCTGGCCAGTAATCAAGCTGAGAACCCTAGTGGTGCAAGGCAGACGTGCAAACCATCAAAGCTGCCCATACACACATTCCAGCCCAGAGATTCTTCTATCCACACTATACAGCATGCACAGATAAATGTCCTGCTGAGAGCTATTGTATTCTAACATAAGGCGCCGCCAGCTGTAAGACTATCTGAATCTGATTGGTTGCAAGTGCTGTCATATTATTTTCCAACAGGTTCCTTAAGTCAATTGAACAATCAAGGTTTGTCAAACAAAGCGGTGCCAGCAGGGCCATAAATTGCCCAAAAATCAAGAAGTGTATGGCCAGTTCATGCCAAATGAGGCCCGCCCATGTACAACAAGATGCAGCATTTTGGACCAGATGGATGTGAGCAAAGCTTGTGATAATAAATATGCATTTTTTAAAATAATTACAGGTATAAATTAACATGTATCAGTTCTAGGGACAACTATCCACAACCACATCCATATATATATATATATACAGTAAAACCTTGGATTGCGAGCATAATTCGTTCCGGAAGCATGCTTGTAATCCAAAGCACTCTTATATCAAAGCAAATTTCCCCATAAGAAATAATGGAAACTCAGATGATTCGTTCCACAACCATTTATTCATAAATCCTTCAATTTATAGTCCATATAAAAAGACTATAGCATTGCGATAGGTTGTGTAACCATAAAATGTCCATCCACAAATTGCCGCTTCCACAAGGGGATTGGAATCACAATCCAGCAGGAGCTACAGAGTATCAAAGAGAAGAGAGGCACCTCTAAGTGTAGCAATATGGTTCCATTTAATGAAGGTACAACATTTAGCAACTCACATGGTTGATGATTAAAATAGGTACACCTAAGTATGCAGGCATCCGGGGTAAAGCTGTCCACATAGACTATCTTCTGCACCGCCAGCAGCCAGTCTGTAATCCTGACTGGGAAGCGATCTGAAAGCGAGGGGCAGCATGGAAGGGATGACGTAGATGGCGGTGCGGAGGATGGTCTATGTGGACAGCTTTACCCCTGATGCCTGCATCCTTAGATGTGCCTGTTCCAGTCATAAACCATGTGAGTTGCTATATGTTGTACCTTCATTAAATTTAACCATATTGCTACACTTAGAGGCTCCTCTCTTCTCTTTTATTCTCAGCTGTGACTTGAGGCTACTTGTATATCAAGACATCGCTTGTATATCAAGTCAAAATTTATTTGAAAATGTTGCTTGTCTTGCAAAGCGCTCTTAAACCAAGTTACTCTCAAACCAAGGTTTTACTGTACTCTGTAAAACCATAAAAAGCATGGAGAGGACAAAATTGACCTCCCTTTATCTCACTCCAGGTATCAGGACTTTAACACTTCTGGACTGGAAGGATTTGCCCCCTTAACCACTTGCCGACTGCTCACAGTAATCTTACTGCGGCAGTGCGGCTCCCTTAGGTCCAGCGATGTAGACCTATGTCACTGGACTCCTAGTGGACTCGGCAGCGGAGGCTGGATGCACACTTTGGCCTTATGGCACTTTTCCACTGCAAGTACCGGCTCGGCTCCACTCGGCACTGCTTGGCCCAGCTCGGCTCAGTTTGCTTTTCCACTGCGTGGTACGAGTCGGCACCTTTCAGCACTGTATAGGCTCTACTCGGCTCGGTTTGCTTTTCCACTGTTGTAGTACTTAGTAGTAAGTGGGTGGGATTACAATGATTCTCTGACCAATCAGTGGCTAGTAGTGACAAACAATCAATGCTGCATGCAAAGGATTGTGGGATATGGTATCGGTACGGCCCGCTTGGAACCCCAACCGAGGTGGTACTGTTTAACCACTTGCCGACCAGTCACGTTGACTGTACTGCGGCAAAGTGGCTCGTTCCCGTCCAGCGAGTAGACCTACGTCGCTGGACTCCTCCCCTTGTGGGCGGAGGCTCGCTCCCACTGTATTCAGTCACAGTGGGAGTCGGGCCAGGGGAGGAGAGGCGGTGATCACCGCCGCTCTTCCCCGATCGTCAGGGAATTGAGTCTGGAGATCCGCCCGCTTGTGTAAACAAAGCGGGCGGATCTCCTAAGTGACAAACAGTGACAAACAGTGACAGATTGCAGGGTTCAGCATAGCTGAACCTGCGATCTGTCCCTGTGTCACTCAGTCACCTCCCCCCACACACGTTAGTAAGCACCAGGCATACATTAACCCCTCCCTCTCCAATAAAATTAACCCCTTCCCTGCCAGTGTCATTTTTACAGTAACAGTGCATATGTATAGAACTGATTACTGTAGTAATGTCACTGGTACCCCCAAAAGTGTCAAAAATGTCAGTCAAGGGTCCGATCTGTCCACCGCAATGTCGCAGTCCCGCAAAAAAAATCGCAGATCGCCGCCATTACTCGTTAAAAAAAAAAACACCAAAAATGACAGAAATCTTTCCCTTAGTTAGTAGACGCAATAACTTTTGCGCAAACCAATCAAAATACGCTTATTGTGATTTTTTTTACCAAACATATGTAGCAGAAAACAAATTGGCCAAAAATTTAAAAAAATTTTGATTTTTACATTTTTTTGGGGGGAATTTCATATAAAAAATGTGAAAAATATTGTTATTTTTTTCAAAATTCATGCTCTTTTTTTGTTTATAGCGCAAAAAGTAAAAATCGCAGAGGTGATCAAATACCACCAAAAGAAAGCTCTGTTTGTGGGAAAAAAGGACATAAATTTCGTTTGGGTACGGCATCGCACGACCGCGCAATTGTCAGTTAAAGTTGCACAGTGCCGAATCGCAAAAAGTGGCCTGGACGTAAGACAGCAAAATCCTCCGGTGGTAAAGTGGTTAAGTGAGCCGTACCGAGCCGTACCGTGTAGTGGAAAAGCGCAAAAGCGAGCCAAACCATTCAGATTCCATGCAGTGGAAAAGCGCCATTAGATTTAGACAGGAGCCAATTAACCCACCAGTATTTCTTTGAAATGTGGGAGGAACCCAGTTTAAACATTGCTTTGACCTTTAGGAGAGGACTAGTCAATGTGGGGTTTAACCTGAACGTTGAAAGAGCTTTTTTACACACTCTGGCTAAAAGCCCTGAGAGCAAGCTAGCACGGACCTTTCGTTTTCCAAAAAAAGAAAGGAAGGAAGGTGTGCGGGTTTGGTTTCTGCTTTTTGGAAGTTACAATACAGAAGGTCCCAGCTGGTTTAGAGATGGACAGATGTCTCATCTCCTTATGTTCACAGAGAGACTTTGGCTTGGCGATGGTACCCTTAAAGCGGAGTTCTGGGCACAAAATCGACCTAATCGATTTTGTGCCCATCCGCTTGCTTTGCTTCACCTGAAAAGGAATTGGATAATTAGGATTATTTTTTTTTTTTTACTTACCTCGTAATTGTAGAAAGAAATACTCACCTTTTTTCACTTCCTCCCTCTGTGGCCGCGGCCCACGCCGTCACTTCCAGTTTGCAATGATTCCTGGGAGCTGAACGTCATCGCTCCCAGGAATCAATGCGACGGCACCGGCCCCACTCGTCACTTCCGGTGCGACGCCGCATTCCCTGCTAAACAGCTTCTGGGCATGCCCAGAAGCTGTGTAGGAATGCGGCGCCGCACCGGAAGTGAGGAGAGGGGCCGGTGAAGGCGCATTCTGGGAGAAGAAGACACGGAAGAGGACACAGAAGAGGATCGCGCCGGCTTCAGCTGCCCACAACAGAGATGGCAACGCTGTGGAAGAAATTTTATAAGTGAGTATTTCTTCTTGCAGGTAAGTGCGAACCGGGACAGATCAGAGGCTAGCCATTGTGGAATGTACTAGCCCTGACTGTCCCGGGGGTATGTTCATTGAAAAGATGTTTCTGTGCCCGGAACTCCACTTTAACCCATATACACCAATGGATAATCATCTTTCATTGTTCCGGGGGGCTCTGAATAGACAAAAGCTGAACTCTGATTGGCCGCTGTGGAACGCTAACTGCAAATCATTGCTCTTTGCATTCACTGACAAAACAAGTCAAAATTCTAAGTAAAAACCGCAGAAAAAAATGACTTCTCCAAGCCGCAGGAGAATGTGATTTCATTTTTTAGCTGCAGAAAACACATGCACATGAAAATGATAGCAAGCTCTGATAACGTTGCAGACAACGCTTCATGATTGGACAGACATGAAACAGTTCCTGGTAAACACTATTAGCATATTAAAGAAAAAATAATGTAGTTACAATTTACCAGAAAGCGGCCTCTGAGTTCCAGAAAACATACATTTTACTGTATCATAATAATATGTAGCAAACCCCGAATAACAACCTTTTTTCAGGAAACCTGAATTTGGGAGGGCTCACACAGAGTTTAGATGACCTTATGTGACATTTAAAAGAACCTTACAACTGCTGAAAGCTTAAAGGTCATCTTCACCCAAAGCCCATAATTAATTTCTGGATGGTCACTGGTTGGTTAAGTTAATCAATGGCATCTTATATATATCAGACAGTAGGGACATTCTGCCACAATACTTTGTGTTGCTGCCAACTTTACTGTTATAGGTGGCACCACTGGCAGATGAGCTCCTCCATGACTCAGAGTCTTTACCAAAGCAATGCCATATGGGAAGGAAGATGTCATCATCTTGGGTCTTTTGAGGGCTGTGACAGTTGGGTAGAACTGGCAGTGGCAAATCATGTGGCAGTATCTTGTCGCAGAAGAGATTCACCAAGGTAGCACAACTGGTCAACTTTACAGCAACTCTGTAAGGCTAAAAATGAGGGAGGGGGGCAGAAAATGCTACATACCCTATATTGTCAAAAGTATTGGGACACTTGCCTTTACACGCACATGAACTTTAAAGCAGAGTTCCACCCAGGGAACCTTTTCTTAAATAAAAATACCCCCGGGACAGTCAGGGCTAGTGCATTCCACAATGGCTAGCCTCTCATCTCCTGGGTTGCACCCAGCGCTGCCATCTCAGGTGTGGGCAGCTTGAAGCCAGCGCGATCCTCTTCTGTGTCCTCTTCTGTCTTCTTTGGTCCCACGATGCACTGCACCGGCCCCGCCATCACTTCCGGTGTCGCAGCGTCATCCCTGCACAGCTTCTGGGCATGCCCAGAAGCTGTTTAGCAAGGTATGACGGCGCCTACACCGGAACTGACCTCGGGGCCGGTGCAGGCGCATTGATTCCTGGGAGCGATGACGTTCAGCTCCCAGGAATCATTGCATGCCAGGAAGTGACGTCTCGCCACAGCCGCCGAGGGGAGGAAGAAGGAAGTAAGGTAAGTATATTTTCTTCTAAACAAGGTAAGTAAAAAAAAAAAAATTGCGATTATCCATTTGTTTTTCAGGAGACCCGAAGCGAGAAGATGGAGGTAAGTATAATTTTAGCGTGGAACTCCGCTTTAATGACATCCCAGTCTTAGTCTGTAGAATTCAATACAGTATTGAGTTGGCCCACTTTTTGCAGCTATAACAGCTTCAACTCCTCTGGGAAGGCTGTCCACAAGGTTTAGGAGTGTGTCTATGGGAATGTGCCCAAAACTCGCTCATCCATGTCTTTATGAACCTTGCTTTGTGCACTGGTCAAAATCATTTGGTGGAAGGGAGATTATGGTGTGGGGTTGATTTTCAGGGTTTTGGCTTAGGCCCTTAGTTCCAGTGAAGTCTTAATGCGTCAGCATACCATGACATATGGGACAATTTAATCACTTGCCGACCGCCGCATGACTATTTACTGCGGCAGTCAACCGCTCCTGGGCAAAGCGACGTAGACCTACGTCGCTCGCCCACGAGCCAATAGGGCCCCCGGCCCCGCTCATTCCCCGCCTAGCCAGCGTGTTTGACTGGCGGCTCTGATGTCCGCCGGCCACTCGCGATCTTCCATAGGAGAGGGAGAAAGACAGACGGCTGATGTAAACACAGCCGTCTATCATTCTACCTGAAGTAATGACAGAGTCTATGTGATCCCGCTATGTAGGATCATATGTCTCTGTGATTATTTCACTAGCCACGCCCCCTAACAGTTAGAATCATGCCCCTAGGGACACACTTAACCCCTTGATCACCAAAAAAGTTAACCCCTTCCCTGCCAGTGTCATTTTTTTAATGTAACAGTGCATATTTATAGCACTGATTACTGTAGCAATGTCACTGGTACCCCCAAAAGTGTCAAAAATGTCAGTCAGGGGTTCGATCTGTCCGCCGCATTGTCGCAGTCCAACAAAAAAAATTGCAGATCGCCGGCATTACTAGTTAAAAATAAAAACAATAAAAATGACATAAATCTTTCCCGTAGTTAGTAAACGCAATAACTTTTGCGCAAACCAATCAAAATATGCTTATTGCGATTTTTTTTACCAAAAATATGTAGCAGAAAACAAATTGGCTTAAAATGTTAAAACATTTTGATTTTTACATTTTTTTTTTAATTTCATATAAAAAAATGTGGAAAAATGTTGTTATTTTTTCAAAGTTTTTTTTTGTTTATAGCGCAAAAAATAAAAATCCCATAGGTGATCAAATACCACCAAAAGAAAGCTCTGTTTGTGGGAAAAAAAGATGTCAATTTCATTTGGGTACAGCGTCGCACGAACGCGCAATTGTTCGTTAAATTCACGCAGTGCTGAATCGCAAAATAGGGCCTGGTCTTTGAGCAGCCAAATCCTCCGGGGCTAAAGTGGTTAATGCTCCCAACTTTTTGGGAACAGTTTGGGGATGGCCTCTTTCTGTTCCAACATAACTGTGCACCAGACTGTTCCCACAAAGTTGGGAGCAAGAAATTGTCCAAAATGTCTTGGTATGCTGACGCCTTAAGAGTTCCCTTCACTGTAACTAAGGAGTAAAGCCCAACCCCTGAAAAACAACCCCCCACACCATAATCCCCCCTCCACCAAAAAATATGGACCAGTGCACAAAGCAAGGTCCATAAAGACAAGGATGAGCGAGTTTGGGGTGGAGGAACTTGACAGGCCTGCACAGAGTCCTGACCTCAACCCGATAGAACACCTGCGAACCAAGCCGTCACGTCCAACATCAGTGCCTGACCTCACAAAGACGCTTCTGGAAGAATGGTCAAACATTCCCATTGACACACTCTTAAACCTTGTGGAAAGCCTTCCCAGAAGAGTTGAAGCTGTTATAGCTGCAAAGGGTGGGCCAACTCAATATTGAACCCTATGGACTAAGACTGGGATGCCATTAAAGTTCATGTGTGTGTAAATGCTGACATCCCAATACTTTTGACAATATAGTGTACATATACACATTGGCTTAGACTGGCCATACATGTGGCAATTTGATGGAGCAATCGAACACTTTATAGGACATAAAATGGTGGTTTCACTCCACTAGGGATGAGCTTGGGTTTGGCCTAATGAAATTGACATAATATGGTCATGGAGCTATATTAGGTCAATGATATCCTGAACATCTCCACCTCTTTGTATATATAAAGCTGCAGGACAGGAAATTCCTCACCAGCAGCTCATTGGCCCGCCACTGCCAGTTGCCTTCTGGGTTCGGCTGAACATGGGTGTAGACCGCACCCGGATCCAAACCAAACAAATCCCTATGATCCACCACAAGGAGATAAAATTGAAATTGGCCCGATAACCCAGCATAAAAATGCTTTATGGCTTTAAACAAATTTGCTGTAGTTTTTTTTTTTCTATTTTTACCAAAATTTTTCAATAATTTGCATTGAATTTGTACATTTATTGCCCAGTTTTAACTTTACAATTAACCACATTTTGGTGCTTGATCAAACTTCTGGATGGTAGGTTGTTGCGTTCCTGATGATTGCTTGCAATTGTATTTGCATTTCCTGAATGATGACAAGTTTTTGAAATTGATTGCACATTGCCACATTTGGCCAGCTATAGGCTGTGAAGAGAAGCTATACAGTACACATGTTCCTGATGTCAGGAACTATCTGTCACTTGGGCAGATAGAGTGTACTAAGCTTTAAGGGAATGTATAGGCAATGTTTTCTTAAGTTTTGGATAGAGTTTAGCTAAAACTACTGTTCATTTTTTGCTATCAGTATCCCGTTGGGGAGATTTCCCTTAATTTCCTGTCCCAAAAAAGTTGCCCCTTTATATATGCTTTAAGGGGGTTGATAATTGTAAGGGCTAAGCTATAATGATGGCTTCATGTTAAGTTGCATCAAAGCTGAAATTGGCATTTCAATGAGTCTCCGTCTCTGCATCATCTAGACTACTGACAGCAGAATGGAACTCGGGGCTCTATATTAGTTCCCTATACCTGTTTTTCCTGTTGTGGGGTCTGCAGTGACAGATCAGATCAAAACCTCCCCTATTTTAAAAGAAAAAGTTCCCATGAACACCAAAAGGCATATTGCCAATGCAAGCTGGAGGCATGAAGAAGTGTGGTTTGGCCTGACCGGGTGGATTTCTATTGAACTTATACAATAAGTGGCCCATTGCTGGGGTGTGGCAGGTGAGGCTGCATTCAGTAGTCTTCCAGTGTCTAGCTCTCGTAGACTAGCCGTCCACCTGTGTCTTCTACTCAGTATAAAGAACATCTCAGAGTAAGGAGTGAATCTTGGATGATGGTTTGGAGCAGTGTTGCCAACCTACCAGATTGAAATTTATTGACACGACACCCAGAACTTACTGGCGCAGCCAAGATATTACTGGCATTCCCAAAAGATACAAAATTACAGTTTTAGGTGCACATTTCAGTATTTAGGCTACAAACAAGTACAATATGCAAATAGCAATGTGATTTAAGGTAGATATTAAGGCAAAAAACATATTTCTTATTTTATTTTCAGTATGCAGTGCCTTGTATTCACAACCCTTGGTGGTCAGCTGCTGGTTTTCCAGCATGCATGTCTGACAGAAGCTGGCTTCTGTAAGACCGGCTGGCATACACACGGGCATACCTCCCAACCGTCCCTGATTCACCGGGATCACCCCTGAAAATGGTCCGTGTCCCGGAATCTGTACATTACACACTCCTGTCCCCTGCCTTCTGTACATTACACACTCCTGTCCCCTGCCTTCTGTACATTACACACTCCTGTCCCCTGCCTTCTGTACATTACACACTCCTGTCCCCTGCATTCTGTACATTACATACTACTGTCCCCTGCATTCTATACATTACATACCCCTGCCATCTAAATTCAGTACATTACATACTCCTGACCCCTGCATTCTATACCGTACATTCTCCTGTCCCCTGCATTCTGTACATTACATACTCCTGTCCCCTGCATTCTGTATATTACATACTTCCGTCCCTTGCTTTCTATGCAATACATACTCCTGTCCCCTACATTTTATGCATTACACACTCCTGCCCTCTGCATTCTATACATTACACACTCCTGTCCCCTGCATTCTGTATATTTCATACTCCTGTGCCCTGCATTCTATGCATTACATACTCCTGTCCCCTGCATTCTGTACATTGCATACTACTGTCCCCTTCATTCTGTATAGTATGTACTCCTGTCCCCTGCATTCTATACATTACACACTCCTGTCCCCTGCATTGTGTACATTATGTACTCATGTCCCCTGCATTCTATACATTACATACTCCTGTCTCCTGTATTCTGTACATTACATACTCCTGCCCCCTGCATTCTGTACATTACACACTCCTGTTCCCTGCATTCTGTACATTACACACTCATGTTCCCTGCATTCTGTACATTACATACTCCTGTCCCCTGCATTCTGTAAATTACATACTCCTGTTCCCTGCATTCTGTACATTACATACTCCTGTACCCTGCATTCTGTACATTACACACTCCTGTTCTCTGCATTCTATACATCCCACACTCCTGTTCCCTGCATTCTATACAGTACATACTCCTGTCCCCTGCATTCTATATAGTACATACTCCTGTCCCCTGCATTCTGAACATTACACACTCCTGTCCCCTGCATTCTGTACATTACATTACATTACATAGCCATACATTTTAAAAGGGGGGTATGCCTGTACACTACACTGACTACACTACACTACACTACACTGACTGCACTAATCTAACTTAACACACTATCCACGAACTACCTGCCTTATCTCTATTATAACACACTATACATGGCTGCCGTGTCAGCAGCAGCCTTATATACTGTGTAAAGGCACACTGCCTTTGGCCAATCATGGCTCTCACAGGACATTGTGCTGTGATTGGCCAAAGCATACAGGTCAGGTGCATGCTTTGGCCAATCATCAGCAATCAATGCACTGCAACATAGCAGTGCATTATGGGGCGCTCATCAGCAGACGAACTTCCCGCCGAGCACCCCATTTGTTCGTCTGTTCAGCAAACACACGAACAGCTGATGTTCGAGTTGATCTTACAATTGACTCGAACATAAAGCCCATCCCCAGTCCTCTCACCTGCTTAGACAGACCTCAGTAATTACAGTAAAGGGGGTCAATATGTGCTTTTGCAGTATTAAAGTGACACTGCTCCACTGGCTGAATGATCACGATCTGCAGCTCCCAGCATGGTGTCAGGCGGTTACACAGAAAGCAAGAGGAAGATATCATCGTGCAGATCACTTGTAATATTCCTTAATTTAAATGTAAAATAAACTCACATTTCAGAAGTAAAAAAACAGCATGTCTCAGCAATGATCTCGCCATCCACAGCTCCGCTTAGCTCAACCCACTCCACCCAACGTGATTACGTCACCGCCTGCCTCACGCGTTGCGCCCAACGTGCTTTCTCAAAATTTCAGGCCTTAATGACCGCAGAAAAGACCGGAATTCTGGCATTTCCTATATGACTTCACACACGGTCTCCCAGCTTCTCAGTGTGCATAAAATCTTCTACAGCCCTTTAGTTGTTACCTCCTTTAAAGAATTTTGCTAGTAGTGGCACCCAATTTTATCTCATGTTTGTAATGCCAGAAGTCATCACCAATGTTTATGGCGCCCACAAAGAACCTGTTGACGTCTTGATCTCATATAAAACAAAGTTTGTTTCCACAGCAATGGAAATTAGAATTGTCATATCAAAAGTTGCATGAACAGAACTTGGTCTTATCCCAGATCTAATGAACAGAACCTGGTCTTATCACAGGTCTAATGAACAGAACCTGGTTTTATCCCAGGTCTAATGAACAGAACCTGGTCTTATCACAGGTCTAATGAACAGAACCCGGTCTTATCACAGGTCTAATGAACAGAACCCGGTCTTATCACAGGTCTAATGAACAGAACCCGGTCTTATCACAGGTCTAATGAACAGAACCTGGTCTTATCACAGGTCTAATGAACAGAACCTGGTTTTATCACAGGTCTAATGAACAGAACCTGGTCTTATCACAGGTCTAATGAACAGAACCTGGTTTTATCACAGGTCTAATGAACAGAACCCGGTCTTATCACAGGTCTAATGAACAGAACCCGGTCTTATCACAGGTCTAATGAACAGAACCTGGTCTTATCACAGGTCTAATGAACAGAACCTGGTCTTATCCCAGGTCTAATGAACAGAACCCGGTCTTATCCCAGGTCTAATTAACAGAACCTGGTCTTATCCCAGGTCTAATGAACAGAACCTGGTCTTATCACAGGTCTAATGAACAGAATCTGGTCTTATCCCAGATCTAATGAACAGAACCTGGTCTTATCACAGGTCTAATGAACAGAACCTGGTTTTATCACAGGTCTAATAAACAGAACCCGGTCTTATCCCAGGTCTAATGAACAGAACCCGGTCTTATCACAGGTCTAATGAACAGAACCTGGTCTTATCACAGGTCTAATGAACAGAATCTGGTCTTATCCCAGATCTAATGAACAGAACCTGGTCTTATCACAGGTCTAATGAACAGAACCTGGTTTTATCACAGGTCTAATAAACAGAACCCGGTCTTATCCCAGGTCTAATGAACAGAACCTGGTCTTATCCCAGGTCTAATGAACAGAACCCGGTCTTATCCCAGGTCTAATGAACAGAACCCGGTCTTATCCCAGATCTAATGAACAGAACCTGGTCTTATCACAGGTCTAATAAACAGAACTTGGATTTATCAGAAGGTCACCAAGGCAAACCGTCCTGCACTGAAACACAATTTCTGTTCCACATTCTGCTCTTCATATATCAATTGCAAGAAGTTGTGTCATGCCTAATTATAGCAGAACTAAGTATAAGTTGTGGTTTTCTAGAAAGTAACATCCGTTTTAGCACAGAACAGCAGAATTGTAGAACGATCACAATTAGGATCAGATCTCATAATACATACACACATATAAAATAGTTGCAGCAAAAGCGGAAGTCCATCAAAATATCCTATTATCCTTCAAGCTATGGAAATATATAGTCATTGTTGATTACAGGCTGGTCATAATATCCCATGCTGTGGTCTTCAAATGACAGATACGTTTCAGTGCAGTCATATGAAGTTTCGGTAGGTTAGTCAGTTACTCGGTGATGAAGAATGAGTGCAGTGCATGTGGTCTTGGTAGTAGGCACGTCTATGATGAGGTAATGCGGGATTAGTACAGTGCAGTCACATGGTCTATAGGGTTTACAAGTTCTTGGAGAAGAGCACCAATATCAAGTTATTTAAAGTCTAAAATAAATTTGATTTAGAAGTAAAATAGACAATGCTTTTTCAGGGTTTAAATGGTCCTCTAGCGTCAAGGCTACAAAAAAATTATATAAAAGATTTCCTAAATAATAAGTACACAAATAGGTGTGGATAAATGTATGCCAAGTGCCAGATAGAGAAGCATCAACTTTATACAACATATATAGGTATACATATTAATGTACAAGTCAAGTCTAGTGCCAAATAAGGAAGCACAATACTTTGATATAGGGATGGTTAAGTGGACATTCCATGTAAGGGTTGTCAATGAAGACAAAGATTTTTTTAAGGGAAAGCGTTGATTGCTTCCTTTTCTTTGAATAAAAGGAAAAAAACATTTCACTGTGTATTCCCGGTTAGCACCCATGTCAGAGGGCACATCATGGTGGTGGTGATCCTTTTGAGGACAAGCAGCAGTCTCAATGGCTATCATTCTCAGTGAGAGACCTACAGTCTAAGGTCACTCTTAAGCCTAGTACACACGGGCTGAATGTTGGGCGACATCGGCCGGTTCAATAAAAATGGCCTAGTTTCGGCCCGTGTGTATGGCAAACAGCACAACGGACGTGCATGCTGGAAAACCAATGGCTGAGAGCGCTAACCGAAGTGTTCTGGCGGGGGGGGGGGGGTTGGGAGAGAGAGAACAGAACACAACCCTGTCAGAACACAACAGCTCAGCAGGGGAGATCGCTGTACTAACACCTGATGGTATGTACTAGGCTTAAAGCTAGCTCTATAAAGACATGATTTTCTGAGACTTGTGTGGAGAAACTTGAGTGGCCTGCACAGGGCCCCGATCTCAACCCTACTGAACACCTTCAGGATGAATTGGAAAACCAATTGTAAGCCAGGTCTAACATTAGTACCTGACCTCAAAACTGTTCTTTTGGCTAAATGGGAGCCAATTCTCACAGACATATTCCAAAATCATGTGTATAGTTTTCCCAGAAAAGTGGAGGATGGTATAACTGCAAAGTGGACCATTTATGGCACTTTTCCACTGCAAGTACCGGCTCGGCTACACCCGGCCCTGCTTGGCTCTGTTTGGTTTTCCACTGCATGGTACCGCATGGTACGGTGTTGGAACAGTTCGGTACGGTTTGGTACGGTTTGCTTTTCCACTAAAGTAAAATGGGTGGGATAACAACGATTCTCTGACCAATCAGTGGCTAGTAGTGACAAACAGTCAAGGCTGCATGCAAAGAATTGTGGGATATGGTACCGGTACGGCCCTCTTGGAACCACAACTGAGGTGGTACTGTTTAAGCGAGCCGTACCATTCGGTTTCATGTAGTGGAAAAGCGCTGCCGTACCGTACCGAACCGTTCCAACACCGTACCATGCGGTACCATGCAGTGGAAAAGCGCAAAAGCGAGCCAAACCATTCGGTTCCATGCAGTGGAAAAACGCCTTTATTCGCCCATGATTTTTGAATGGGATGTCCTGCAAGCTCAAATAGGTATGATATTCAGGTGCTGACATTTTTCCCATATAGTATACTTAAAGGGGTTGATAATAGGCTCTCTTGAATTTTAGAACAGTTTAATTTGCTCATCGGAGATGTGTTGTCATGCTGTAACTGCCCCTCTTTTAGGACAGCAGTTGTAGGATTGGCCAAGCTTGCAAATGTATGTAGCTCTTATCTTTCTATGCTGCCTGAGAACAGGAGGATTGTGCCTACATTATCCACTGCTGTCTCTAGTCTATGAGCAGTTATACGTAAATCTTGCTCCAGCTAGTCTATGACCAGTTATAAGTCTTGCTCTCTCTAGTCTCTGACCAGTTATAAGCCTTGCTCTCTCTAGTCTCTGACCAGTTATAAGCCTTGCTCTCTCTAGTCTATGACCAGTTATAAGTCTTGCTCTCTCTAGCTTATGACCAGTTATAAGTCTTGCTCTCTCTAGTCTCTGACCAGTTATAAGTCTTGCTCTCTCTAGTCTCTGACCAGTTATAAGTCTTGCTCTCTCTAATCTCTGACCAGTTATAAGTCTTGCTCTCTCTAGCTTATGACCAGTTATAAGTTTTGTTCTCTCTAGTCTCTGACCAGTTATGAGTCTTGCTCTCTCTAGCTTATGACCAGTTATAAGTCTTGCTTTCTCTAGTCTATGATCAGTTATAAGCCTTGCTCTCTCTAGTCTATGACCAGTTATAAGTCTTGCTCTCTCTAGTCTATGACCAGTTATAAGCCTTGCTCTCTCTAGTCTATGACCAGTTATAAGCCTTGCTCTCTCTAGTCTATGACCAGTTATAAGTCTTGCTCTCTCTAGTCTATGACCAGTTATAAGTCTTGCTCTCTCTAGTCTATGACCAGTTGTAAGTCTTGCTCTCTCTAGTCTATGACCAGTTATAAGTCTTGCTCTCTCTAGCTTATGACCAGTTATAAGTCTTGCTCTCTCTAGTCTCTGACCAGTTATAAGTCTTGCTTTCTCTAGTCTATGACCAGTTATAAGTCTTGCTCTCTCTAGCTTATGACCAGATATACGGGATGTGTCAAAAAAGTTTGGTGAATGGTACTGGAAAACAATCAAAACACAAAATACAAACAAATTAACTTTATTGGCCTTCAAAATAATTGGCATCCTTCACAACGCACTTTTGGCAACATTCATAAAGCTTCTGGAAACTGTCATCAAAGGCCTCTCTAGGAATTGATTGCAGGTCTCATCCCCTGTGCTAATGGTTCACAGAAAAGATGGATCCTGGTCACACATGGTAATGGAATCTCCAGAAGTTTCCATCTGTTTTGCTTTCTGTTCGTCTCAGCTTGTGTGGCACAAACCGGGAAAAAATCTTCAGCTTACCCAAGCGTTTGAGCCAATTGTAAACACATTTTCTGCTTACGGCTGACGTGCCGTACACTTGCACCAACATTTCATGTGTGTCTGACACTGTTTTCCTCAATTTGTAGCAGAACTTGATGTTCACTCATTGCTCTTTTGCACTTTGACCCTACCTCTCACACTAACTACGTTTGACTACCTGCAGCGGGTTTAGCGTGACGGTCACATCTTCTCGACATGTCTCTGGATAGCCATGTGCATGCGTGCGCACCTGGCCCATGTTGCCATTGAGATATCGGAGTCTCTAGTCTATGACCCGTTATAAGTCTATGACCAGCTATAAGCCTTGCTCTCTTTAGTTTATGATCAGCTATAAGTCTTGAACTCTAGTCTATGATTATTATACAGTATCTCACAAAAGTGAGTACACCCTCCATATTTTTGTAAATATTTAATGATATCTTTTCATGTGACAACACTGAAGAAATACACTTTGCTACAATGTAAAGTAGTGAGTGTACAGCTTGTATAACAGTGTAAGTTTGAGGTCCCCTCAAAATAACTCAACACACAGCCATTAATGTCTAAATCGCTGGCAACAAAAGTGAGTACACCCCCAAGTGAAAATGTCCAAATTGGGCCTAAATAGCTATTTTCCCTTCCCCAATGTCATGTGACTCATTAGTGTTACAAGGTCTCAGGTGTGAATGGGGAGCAGGTGTGTTAAATTTGGTGTTATCGCTCTCACTCTCTCATACTGGTCACTGGTAGTTCAACATGGCAGCTCATGGCAAAGAACTCTCTGAGGATAGGAAAAAATAATTTTTGCTCTACATAAAGATGGCATAGAAGAAGATACCCAAAACCCTGAAACTGAGCTGCAGCAACGGTGGCCAAGACCATACAGTGGTTTAACAGGACAGGTTCCACTCAGAACAGGCCTTGCCCTGGTTGACCAAAGAAGTTGAGTGCAGGTGCTCAGCGTCATATCCAGAGGTTGTCTTTGGGAAATAGACGTATGAGTGCTGCCAGCATTGCTGCAGAGGTTGAAGGGGTGGGGGGTCAGCCTGTCAGTGCTCAGACCATATGCCGCACAAGGCATCAAATTGGTCTGCATAGCTATCATCCCAGAAGGAAGCCTCTTCTAAAGATGATGCACAAGAAAGCCTGCAAACAGTTTGCTGAAGACAAGCAGTCTAAGGACATGGATTACTGGAACCATGTCCTGTGGTCTGATGAGACCAAGATACACCTATTTGGTTCAGATAGTGTCAAGCGTGTGTGGCGGCAACAAGGTGAGGAGCACAAAGTCAAGCATGGTGGTGGGAGTGTCATGGTCTGGGGCAGGGCTGCCGCTAGAAATCCTGGGGTCCCATACAGCCTACCTGACAGGGCCCCCCCTTCCACCAAAAATATCAAAATGATATTATCACCCCCTCCCCCAATCCCTCTTCCTAGCAGAAATCCCCCCCAATCACCCCTCACAGCGCAACCCCCCAAATCCCTCCACAAATTCACAACCCCATCCTCGTACAGAGTGCAGGGGTCAGGAATACGTTCAGGAGAATGCTAGATACAGAATGCAGGGTTCTGGAATGCATTATGCACATGGTTCAGGAGAGTGCTAGATATGGAGTAGTGCCTTACTAAGCTGACCAAGATTTCCCATAGATGCAAATGTTAGACAGGGAGCAGTGCCATACCAAGTTGACCAAGATTCTCCATTGAGGCCAATATTAAAAATCGGGAGTAGTGCCATACCAAGTTGACCAAGATTCTCCATTGAGGCCAATATTAAAAATCGGGAGTAGTGCCATACCAAGGTGACCAAGATTCTCCATTGAGGCCAATATTAAAAATCAGGAGTAGTGCTATACCAAGGTGACCAAGATTTCCCATTGAGGCCAATGTTAAAAATCAGGAGTAGTGCCATACCAAGCTGTACATAGTAGCGAATGTACATAAATGCCTCTGTACTGCACCTCTTCCCAGCTGCTACAACCTCTGCAACACACACACCTCTCCTCTGCCCTTATCTCCCCCAAAGGTCCCCCATCTTCCACATGATTACCTTTCTAAAATACCTTTCTGTTGCTGGCTGCCATATCTTCCTTCTCCTTCTTCCCTATGCACATGTTGCTTGACACAGGGGGCGGGTCTGAGTAGCAGTCCCGTCCATTACCGACATCACAGCATGAATTTGACAGGTGCAGTCTCTCATTGTGGCTGCATAGTGCACACCCAGCTGGTTTGTTAGCCAATCCCTGGCTGTTCTAAATGTTCCCACTGCTGCATGTCCTTCTGAGCTAGAAGATAATATTTGTCACCAGAATTATGCCGGACAAAGCCTATTTACAGCGGGACAGTCCTGCCCAGGTTGGGAGGTATGCTGTCATCCTACCGATCTTCCTGCTGTCCGGGCCCCCCTATGTGCCGGGGGCCCCATACGGGAGTACTGGCTGTACCCCCCTGATGGCGGCCATGGTCTGGGGCTGTATGAGTGCTGCCAGCACTGGGGAGCTACAGTTCATTGAGGGAACCATGAATGCCAACATGTACTGTGACATACTGAAGCAGAGCATGATCCCCTCCCTTTGTAGACTGGGCTACAGGGCATTATTCCAACATGTAAACGTCCCCAAACAGACCTACAAGATGACCACTGCCTTGCTAAAGAAGCTGAGGGTAAAGGTGATGGACTGGCCAAGCATGTCTCCAGACCTAAACCTTATTGAGCATCTGTGGGGCATTTTCAAATGGAAGGTGGAAGAGCGCAAGGTCTCTAACATCCACCAGCTCCGTGATGTCATCATGGAGGAGTGGAAGAGGACTCCAGTGGCAACCTGTAAAGCTCTGGTGAACTCCATGCCCAAGAGGGTTAAGCCAGATTCAGTGGCTGCAGGTGGAAAACACAGCCGATGACGATCGGTTCTAGTAAATGCCCTCCGCCCCTCCTCTCCTCTCTTTCTGCTGCCTGGGTCCCCCCTGTCCCCCCCCCCCCCGCAATGCTGCTGTCTCACCCCCTCACCTCTCATGCCGACTGCTACAGGTTGTGTCTGGATGGAGAGCGGGGGAGGGGCTGATAAATATGTCATTTACCAGCCCCTTCCTCTTCTGAATGAACAGTGTGAATGATCTGAAATGATTACTCCTCTGTTTTTTAAAAATGGAAGCATAGTAAACTGCTGTGTTGTTTACTATGGTTCGGTTTGTGAATAAACGGGAAGCTGCTCAGCACAGAGCACTTCCCATTAATTCAATGTCCAGTGCAGCTGAGGCTGCAGAGTAAGGAATAAAAGAACCTGTGTCCTCAATTCCTTTCTCTGTTTTAAAAGTGAGACATAAGGGTCGGTTTAGACCCCCAGATTTTTCACCAAATCCCCCCAATGGGCTCCAAAAAAATTGTAAAAAAAATAAAAAAATAAACAAAATTGTAAAAAATAATGAAAAAATCTATTGTAAAAAATAATAAAAAAATAAAATAAAAAACTACTGACACCATCTGCTGCCCTACTGACAAAATCCACTGCCCTACTGACACCATCCACTGCCCTACTGACACCAAACTCTGCCTTACTGACACAGTCCACTGCTCTACGGACACCGTCTGCTGCTCTACTGATACCATCCCCTGCCCTACTGGCACCAACCTCTGCCCTACTGACATTGTCCACTGCTCTAGTGAAACCATCCACTGACCTACTGACATCATCCACTGATCTTCTGACACCATCCACTGCTATACTGATACTGTCCACTATCCTACTGACACCAACTAACCTCTCCCCTACTGATACCAACCTCTCCCCTACTGACACCAATCTCTACCCTACTGACATTGTCCATGCACAATCCACTACCCAACTGACACTGTCCACACACTATCCACTGCCCTACTGACACTGTCCACACACTATCCACTGCCCTACTGACAGTGTGACACTGTCAACTTATAAGGTAGGTCAAGTCCATATTTTTACATTTGGTTTAGTAATCTTAGTATAATTTATAGGTACAAGAATGCTGTTGTTTTATATAATAATTATGCCCCTTTAAGCCCCTACAACCTTTAATGCAGTTTGGCCACACCCATTGTTCACTGTGGCGTGCTATGCATGCCACATTGCTGCTCTCCTTGGAGCACCCAATGGTCCCAGGTCTTTTACAATTCTATGGTGTATACTACAAAAAATACAAATTGGCATGTGCCACTTAAGTGTTTGGGATTGGGATTGGCTTGAAGAAAAGATGGCAACCCTAGCTACCACGCCAGAAGAAAGCAGCAGCATTTTATGTGAAGATTTCAAGCCTCACCCCCACAGCGTATTTAGAGGGGCGCTGCCAGGAAGGAAGAAGAGCACACAGAAGCAGGCCTTAAATAAAGACCACCTTCTTGGCTCACATCTTTTTTTTTCCTGGCAGCGCCTCTCCTAACTCCGCTACAGAAGTAATGCTTGAAATCACTATTACCAAAACTTTTATTAATATTACCATCCTATGGCTTATCTAGGTATTTATTACGCTTCCCCCTCTGGGTGGGGGGCTAGGAGGGTATGGATGGAAAAATTCTCTCTGGGGTGGGGGCGCCAAACCGAGTCTTTGCCCCGGTTGAAAGAATGTCTAGCTTAGCCACTGCTATGATCAGTTATAAGTCTTGCTCTCTCTAATCTATGACCAGTTAAAAGTCTTGCTCTCTCTAGTCTGTGGCCAGCTATAAGACTTGCTCTCTCTAGTCTGTGGCCAGCTATAAGATCTTGAGAGAGAGAGATCTTGCTCTCTCTGGTCTAAGACCGGTTATAAGCCTTGCTCTCTCTAGTCTAAAACCATTTATAAGTCTTGCTCTCTCTAGTCTATGACCAGCTATAAGTCTTGATCTCTCTGGTCTTTGACCAGCTATAAGTCTTGCTCTCTCTAGTCCAGGGATAGGGAACCTATGGCTCGCGAGCCAGATGTGGCTCTTTTGACGGCTGCATCTGGCTCGCAGACAAATCTTTAATAAAGGGGGGCGTGTCCGGACGTGAGCCGCGCTGGACGTGTAGTCCCAGAGCTCCGCTGCATCTACCACTCAATCCAGTGCCATCCGCGTAGCTGTGCCTGGTGCCAAGGAGATTTCTGCACCCATCGACGGTACACTTTGTGGGCTACCCACCGCTACCCTCAGTTCGTCTCTGGGTGACCGGATTGCCGCGCTACGGACCCCGCGGCCTACTCGCGATACAGCCGACCGGCTTGTGTGCTGTGCATCTGAGGGCCTTGGCAATCACCGCCCGGTAAGGAGACCTGCCATCTCTATCCCCGACAGAAACGATCTCCATCACCTCTGACACCCGGGGACCCGCGGGAACTGCCTCTCACATCCACTTCTGAGGCCTTCAGCGGCCATTTTCTCAGGGTCTATACTCACCTCCATCACTCACAGGCCTGCAGGCACTTCACCACTCCGGCCTTATTGCATACCTGCCTGCTCTGCTCTATTCCCGACCAGACTCCAGGCACTTTCACACGGCTCCATCTACTCACTCTATAGCTGCGGCCCATGAATATGAATATTTAATAAAGGTTCCCGGCCCCTGAAATATAGTGTATGGCTCTCATGGAATTACATTTGAAAATATGTGGTGTTCATGGCTCTCTCAGCCAAAAAGGTTCCCGACCCCTGCTCTAGTCTATGACCAGTTATAAGCCTTGCTGTCTCTAGTCTATGACCAGTTATAAGCCTTGCTCTCTCTAGTCAATGACCAGTTATAAGCCTTGCTCTGTGTAGTTTATGACCAGTTATTAGTCTTGCTCTGTCTAGTCAATGACCAGTTATAAGCCTTGCTCTGTCTAGTCTATGACCAGTTATAAGCCTTGCTCTGTCTAGTCTATGACCAGTTATAAGCCTTGTTCTGTCTAGTCTATGACCAGTTATAAGCCTTGCTCTGTCTAGTCTATGACCAGTTATAAGTCTTGCTCTGTCTAGTCTATGACCAGTTATAAGCCTTGTTCTGTCTAGTCTATGACCAGTTATAAGCCTTGTTCTGTCTAGTCTATGACCAGTTATAAGCCTTGCTCTGTCTAGTCTATGACCAGTTATAAGTCTTGCTCTGTCTAGTCTATGACCAGTTATAAGTCTTGCTCTCTCTAGGCTATGACCAGTTATAAGTCTTGCTCTCTCTAGTCTATGACCAGTTATAAGCCTTGCTCTCTCTAGGCTATGACCAGTTATAAGTCTTGCTCCCTCTAGTCTATGATCGGTTATAAGCCTTGCTCTCTCTAGTCATTGACCAGTTATAAGTCTTGCTCTCTCTAGTCTATGACCAGTTATAAGTCTTGCTCTCTCTAGGCTATGACCAGTTATAAGTCTTGCTCCCTCTAGTCTATGATCGGTTATAAGTCTTGCTCCCTCTAGTCTATGATCGGTTATAAGCCTTGCTCTCTCTAGTCATTGACCAGTTATAAGTCTTGCTCTGTCTAGTCTATGACCAGTTATAAGCCTTGCTCTCTCTAGTCAATGGCCAGTTATAAGTCTTGCTCTCTCTAGTCTATGGCCAGCTATAAGTCTTGCTCTTTCTAGTCTATGGCCAGCTTTAGGTCTTGCTCTCTCTAGGCTATGACCAGTTATAAGTCTTGCTCTCTCTAGGCTATGACCAGTTATAAGTCTTGCTCTCTCTAGTCTATGACCAGTTATACTGTAAGCCTTGCTCTGTCTAGTCTATGGCCGGTTATAAGCCTTGCTCTGTCTAGTCTATGACCAGTTATAAGCCTTGCTCTGTCTAGTCTATGGCCGGTTATAAGCCTTGCTCTGTCTAGTCTATGACCAGTTATAAGCCTTGCTCTCTCTAGTCAATGACTAGTTGTAAGTCTTGAAGTACAGCAACTAGTCCAGAGCAACTACCCAAAAGGACCTGCAGGGTTCCAGCAAATGCTGCTCACCAGTCTGTTGTTGATACAAGTTAATTATTCAGATCCATTAGGAATACAATAGTATTTACACTTCCAAGGAGACATGTCTCCGAACTATTATGGAACGGCCAAACAAAAATAAATTAACATTGTTAAATAAAATAGACAAACTCCCCTCGCAGACCCTGTAAAAGACGAATTGACCCCCGCGCATCTTAATTACAATCCACAGAAACATTTTGACTTAATAATTTACTCATACTGGTTATTTTAAACTGAGGCACTGGGTTTATATATCACATAAAATGCGGTTTTAAATATAAATGTGAAAACAAAATGATGTGTAAACATAGCACTGGCAGCAGGACAAAGGAAGACAAAACACTGAAAAGAAAAACAGCACTTAAGAGGTTTCAAGGCCTTTCAACAGATGTTTTCCTGGGATTTACAAAAGGTACTTGTTGTGAATTTAAAGAGCAGAACAAACTATGCTTGAATATTTTCATAGACTAGCATATGGTATTTCCACGCTTCTCTTGAGTACCCGACACCTTAGAACACTGGAAACTACTTTGTTCTGATTGGAGTTCATTGGAGCTTGATCCCAACGATCTTGATTTGTGTCAATACCATCCCCAAAGAATGCTGTTCATTAACAAAAGTTTGCTCACCAAAACTCCACCTGTTTGTATCTTTATATGTAGAGTTATAGGTGGAGGTGGCATTGTAGATTCAGAAGTAGCATAAATGTATTCCTTAGAGATAAACAGCAAATCTGTCAGTTTAAACTAGCAAATGGGGCACATGGAAAAGAGAGCCTACTGTGATCTAAGGCCACCACTTATCATTGTGATACATGCAACTGAGGCCTCTGTTTGTATCAGTTTTTATTGTGTGTTGCTGGGACCTCTGTGATAATGGCTCAAGAAGAGGTTTACAATTACCGTATTTTTCGCCGTATAAGACGCACCGGCGTATAAGACGCACCCAATTTTAAAGGAGGAAAATCTAGAAAAAAAAGATTCTGAACAGGCTGAGGACTGGTAAATGTAGGGACCACAGTACCAAAGAAGTACCCCTTTCATTGAAATTAGGGGGGGAGTTGCTCTACAGAACCATGAGCTGGGAAGTGTGAGGTGACTAATCTATTAGAAGAGTTCAATCATGCAGAGACCACCAGAGGCAGAGAGACTTACCTAAGGTAACGGTTACAGGTAGAAGAAGAAGTGAAGAACACAGCCTGACACAGTGACATCCATCCCCGGCCCGCAGCTAGTTCTTCTCTTGAACGAGCGGTGAGCACAGGCGAACCAATCACGTCGTGAGTAGCGGCACAGCGAACCAATCGGGTGTGCAGGCACGCGTGATTGGTTAGCTGTGCAGCGGCTCACGGCGCCACCCGTTGCTGCTGCTCACAGCGCTCGGCTCAGACAGTCACAGTCACAGTCAGACTGAGTCAGGAGAACTAGGCGCTGCAGGCGCCCACTCGTTCAACTTCAGGGCAGCTAATGTTATTTATGACTGAGCGTATATTTTCAGCGAGCGCGAGGCGCGAGGGGGGGCCGGGGTGGCAACAGGGGTGGCAAGGACTTCCTCTGGGGTGGCAATTGCCACCCCAGCTAGCCCTCTGGCTCCACCACTGGCAGGCAAAATGTGTATTTGCCGTATAAGATGCACCAACTTTTCCCCCCCAGTTTTGGGGAAGAAAAAGTGCGTCTTATACGGCGAAAAATACGGTAGGTCTCAAACAAATATCTTTTTTTGTGTATAATTGCAAACCAGGAGCCAATGACCTTTCCAAGGAACTTAGAAGGTGTCCTCTAGAATAAACATTTAGGAGCTTTTATTGCTGATTGGTTCTAAAAGGTTCATGCTCCAGTTTTGTCAGCTAGTAGTTGACTCTGAACAAGCATGAAGGTTGGGACTTTCAACTTCACTGACTGCATGTATATTTAGAGTGATATTAACCAATTCGGCTCAACAGCAGTAGTCTCCAAACTGCGGCACCTGCGCCGGATGTGGCCCTTAACTTACTTTTATCCCTTGGGGCACTGTTCCTCCCACTGATATGAGACACTAATCCTCCCACTTTCACCAATAATGAGGCACCATAACTCCCACTAACACCAACTTTGGAGCAATAATTCTTCTCCGTACACCAATGATGGGGTATTATTTCATCCACTGACACCAATGATGAGGCACCATTCCTTCCACTGACACCAACATTGGGGCACTATTCCTTTCACTAATACCAATTATGAGGCTAATTCCCCCCACTAATACCAATGATGGGGCACTATTTCTTCCATTGACACCAATGATGGGGCACTATTCTCCCCACTGACACCAATGATAGGGAGAAATTCCTCCCACCAATACCAATGATGGGCACTATTTCTTCCATTGACACCAATGATGGGGCACCATTCCTCCCACTGACACCAACATTGGGGCACTATTCCTTTCACTAATACCAATTATGAGGCTAATTCCCCCCACTAATACCAATGATGGGGCACTATTTCTTCCATTGACACCAATGATGGGGCACCATTCCTCCCACTGACACCAATGATGGGGAGAAATTCCTCCCACCAATACCAATGGTGGGGTACTATTTCTTCCATTGTCACCAATGATGGGGCACCATTCCTCCCACTGACACCAAAGATTGGGCACTATTCCTCCCACTGATACCAATGAAGGGGCACTATTCCTTCCACTGACTACAGATGCTATGTAATTTTTACTCCCACTGACCACCAAGCCGGAGACAAGGTTTACTCCCACTGATACTGGGGCAGTTTCTACTGTTACTGGTCACAGTCCAGCCCCCCCCCCCCCCCAAAGTCTGACGAACAGTAAAGTGGCCCTTTGTGTAGAAAGCTTTGAGACCCCTGCTCTAGAGTAATACTTGAATTTTTTTTTTTTGCTCACATGAAAACATCTTCATTTTTGGCAATAAAATTAATTAAACCCCTAGAACATTATATATTTTCAAAAAGCAGAGGCACTGCATAATAAAAAGATGATAGTTGCAAATTTTTATGTCACATGATAGTCGGGCATTCGGTTCGGATTTGAACCATCTATGGCCTGCTTTAAAGTATAACTGAGTACAAGAACAAAAATGTATTTTGTTGCAGCAGATCAGTCCTTAGATGTGGTTGCATTTGTTTTCATTTTTCAGAGTAAAGACATTTTAGCAAGTACATAAAATACCTGTTGACCTTGCCAGAAATGCACTGTCTTGGAAGCAAAGATAAAGGAAGATAAACTGGAAGAAAAACCAATGTTATCTTTCTTATGTAAACTCAGGGAAGAAGATAGGGGAGGGTCCCCTTCCAGAGCAATTGTGATGCCACAGCTTGCACTAACATTGGGTGCAAACTCGAAGCGCGCTGCAGCCACAGCTCCTGCTGCCTGTCAAAACTCAGTGAAAGGCAGTGGCAGTTTAGCTCCTCTTCAGCTCCAGTCACATGACACAGCCAAGGGAGAACTTCTCCCCACTGAGCTCATTGCCTAGTCAGGTGTGAGGGTTTCATGGAGGGGGGAGAGAGCTGTACTGGAGAGGAACTGTACTTGGGGGAGAAGATGTTTACTATTGGAAGAGAGAAGATCTGGAGGGAGTTAATTTTTTTCTCCTATCCTGTGCATTATGTACTCCAGACCCTTGTGCTCTGTGTGTTTCACTTTCTCGACCCTAGTCTGCGGCACAGTAATTAAGAATTATTTTGGGGACAAGAACTGTGCCATGTTACCATGTACACAAAAAGAAGTCTCATCTTTTAAGCCACTCCCACTGCTACCGCAATTTTGCCACACCCACAATTCACTGTGCAGCATGCCGCCTAATTTTTATTCCTCTAGGTGCCCATGGCTGCCCCCCAGGAAAGAAATAATTGACGGCCCTATACAGTGCCGGGACAACAAGTGCCCAGGGCAAAAATGCCAAATCTTGTCCCCTACTTCATTATGTGTGAGTTTTTGAGCACAGCCTGCACCTCCTCCCAGCTCTCTGCTCCTTTCCTTGCAGCTTCCAGTGTTGGGTTGACAGAAGTAGTGATGCCACTGTCACTTTCCCTGTCAGCCTTATAGTAGATGGAACTTGGGGTGCCCCCACCCCAGGTCAGCCTTTCCTTCTGCCCACCCCTTGTCCCGGCCCTGGCCCTATGTAAACTACTATTCCCATCATCACCCATGTCTTTTAGATGAACATTGGTGGGCAATCGTGACTCCTTCAATAGATATGGTGGATGCATGAACAAAGCCATCCAGAGACAGAAAGTGTGGTATTGGCAGCAGTGCCAGGACAAGACCATCTAGTGCCCAGGGCAAAGATGCAAACCGCATCCCCCCTCAAAATGTATGAGCATTATGTGTCAGCAAAAATCTCCTCCCAAAACATTTGAGAACTAATCTTTACACTTATCCCGTAAGCATAAATTCCTTTTGCAAGCCAAAATTCTCCCCAAACAAAAATTCCCCCTCTTCCAGTACAGATCCCCTCTTCCAGTACATATCCTTCTTCCAGCTCAAATCCCCCCCTCCCCAAACCCCCCTCCTAGCTCAAATCCTCCACCCTTCACATTTTCCCCCTCCCAGCTCAAATCCCCCCCCCCATGTCCCCTCTCCTAGCACTAACCCCTTCCAAACCTCCCCTCCTAGCACAAATCCCCCAATCATTCCTACTAGCACAAATCCATCCCCCCAATCCCCCTTTCTAACACAAATCTACCCTCCTAGTACAAATCCCCCAATCATTCCCACTAGCACAAATCCATCCCCCCAATCAACCTTCCTAACACAAATCTACCCTCCTAGTACAAATCCCCCCTCCAAATCACCCCTTCTAGCAAAAATCCCCACTATGCCCAGGGCAGCCACCTCTCCTGCCCTCCCCTTGTCCTGGCCCTGATTGGCAGCATCACCAGGGGACAATAAAGGGGAAAAAAATCTGGAAAAAGGACATTTATGGCAGGCACCTCATCTATAGACTGGTAAGCAGCAGTAGATTACATTTTTGGGTTTAGATACAGTTTAAAACTTGCTGTTCGGTGGCTATATAGATAGGACAAAATTTAGGTAATGTGCAATTATCCACAGAACTGGTTGTCAGCGTAAAACAATCTCATTGCTCGGTGATTGACCATCCTTAAAGTGTCTCCCACACATGTTGAACCCTCTATGGCCAAAAAAAAAAAGGGTAATTAATTAACCAGTACTTCCATCCTCCTGGGTGTTATATAATGTTATCAGGACTAAGAAGGCTCCGCTATCGGTGGGTTTATCAGCAGTGAAGAGATGTTTGATTTGCTTCCCACGTTTTCTTCTCATCCTGGGGGAGACCACGGTCAGGCCTGATAAGGTTTTATATAAATGAGACCCAGGGCTGATAAGAGTCAAATGACATTTGATTTAATCGATGCATGATGAGGACATGGTGCAGAGTCCCTGGGATGCTCAGGGAATTCCTGACTCTCCACCATATGGTGAGCTGTAGCTCTGCATAGCTTTGAACCAGAAGGGTCCTAACTGTGCTGGATGCTGCAGCATAATGACAACTCAACACCATATGGGGCTCCAATGTAATTACAGCACAATGAGCTTCCCATTCCCACAAACAGCTACAGGTAGCTTGTATCACAAATCAGCATTGTGCCAGCTTGTCGATGCCTCTTTCGGAGATGGGGGACAGCGTTATGGATGCATTCTCCTCATTTAACCCAAATTAAAAGGTTCAACAAGTGCATTCCCCAAGGGGCAATAGGATGCTAAATGCTTTATTGTTGTGTAACACTGATTAATATCCCTCAAATAAACATGTGAAGCTGTTAATGACAGGCGTGACAGAATGATAATTCCGGGGGTGGGGGGGTTGGGGTGAGAGTTAGACAAACAACTGTCTCTTATATCTGGTCATCATAGGCTAGACATACATGGGCCATACATGGGCTTGGTTTTCAGATAATTTAATGAAAAGTCAACTGCATTAGAACAAAGGTGTTGATCCAATCTCTAAAATCTCATGTAAGCTTTATTCAAAAAGTAAATTTTTTAAATGTTAAATTTGCAGCTTTCATTCACCTCCCTGGCGGTCTGATTATGTCAGGATTTCTGTGCTAAAAGCGGTACATTGTTTTGCATGGAAATCTGTTGTTTTATATTTTAAAACTCACCTTCCACCGCGTTTCCCCGCAGTCCTTCCCCGCCATCCTCCCACTGTCCTCCCGCTGTCCCCCCACCGTCCCCCCACCGTCCTTCCGCTGACCTCCCGCTGTGTGCTCGGTCGATGCCGGCACCTGTCTTCCGGTTCCCTTCCCTGCGAGTGTTGCGACGCAGGGGGGGTGGAACCGGCGGCAATTTAAAAAATGTAAATACACTAAGTGACATGATACAAAGCTGTGATCTTAATGGATTACACTGTATCATCCCATTTCATCACAGGATTTCACCTTTGTACCTGGTTTACACACATCTAAGGAAGGATTTTGTCTCACTCCTCTCTGCAGATCCTTTCCAAGTCATTAAGGTTTGGAGGGTGACGTTTGGTAACTCGAACCTTCAGCTCCCTCCATACATTTTCTATGATATTAAGGTCTGGAGACTGGCTAGGCCACTCCAGGATCTTAATATGCTTCTTCTTGAGCCACTCCTTTGTTGCCTTGGCCGTGTGTTTTGGGTCACTTCTCTTTGCAGATCCTCTCCAAGTCAGTAAGGTTTTGAGGTTGACGTTTGGTAACTCGAACCTTCAGCTCCCTCCACATTAAGTTCTGGAGACTAGGCCACTGCAGTACCTTTATGTGCTTTTTCTTGACCCACTCCTTTGTTGCCCTGGCCATTTGTTTTGGGTCATTGTCATGCTAGAATACCCATCCATGACCCATTTTCAATGCCATGGCTGAGGGAAGGAGGTTCACACTTAAGATTTGACGGTGCATGGCCCCGTCCATCGTCTCTTTGATGCAGTGTAGTTGTCCTGTCCCCTTAGGACACCCCCAAAGCATAATGTTTCCACCTCCATGTTTGATGGTGTTCTTGGGGTCATAGGCAGCATTCCTCCTCCTCCAAACACGGCGAGTTGAGTTGATGCCAAAGAGCTTGATTTTGGTCTCATCTAACCACAACACTTTCACCCAGTTCTCTGAATCATTCAGATGTTCATTAGCAAACTTCAGACTGGCCTGTACATGTGCTTTCTTGAGCAGTGGGACCTTGCGGGCACTTCAGGATTTCAGTCCTTCACGGCATAGATTGTTACCAATTGTTTTCTTGGTGACTATGGTCCCAGCTGCCTTGAGGTCATTGACAAGATTCTCCTGTGTAGTTCTGGGCTGATTCCTCATGGTTACTGTTCTTATGATCATTGACCACGAGGTGAAATCTTGTATTGAGCCCCCGACCAGAGGGAGATTGACAGTTATTTTGTGCGTCTATTTGCGAATGATCGCACCAATTGTCACCCTCTCACTAGGCTGCTTGGCGATGGTCTTGTAGCCCATTCCAGCCTTGTGTAGGTTTACAATCTTGTCCCTGGCATCCTTGGACAGCTCTTTGGTCTTGGCCATGGTGGAGAAATTGGAATCTGATTGATTGCTTCTGTGGACACGCGTCTTTTTTCAGGTAACAAGCTGAGATCAGGAGCACTCCCTTTAAGAGAGTGCGCCTAATTTCAGCTTGTTACCTGTAGAGAAAATACCTGGGAGTCAGAAATCTTGCTTATTGATAGAGGATCAAATACTTATTTCTCTCATTAAAATGCAAATCAATTTATAACTTTTTTGAAATGCGTTTTTCTGGATTTTTTTTGTTGTTATTCTGTCTCTCACTGTTAAAATAAACCGACCATTAAAGTTATAGACTAATCATTTCTTTGTCAGTGGGCAAGTGTACAAAATCAGCAGGGGATCAATTTTTTTTTTTTTACCTCACTGTATTTCACAATTGTTCTTCTGCATTGTCTACTTTGAGTTGTTCTACCTTGTCACACAGGCTTCCAATGGAGACTAGGAAATATGGGACATTACCAACATACCCTCAAGGCCCCCCTTACGCATACAACCACATGTAGACATGCAATAACTGCATTTACCAAGCTTGTTATGAGACTCGTCTAATTGTAAACTTTTATTTTTTTTTGTACCCGTTGCAAATGACCGGCAAAATGTTTAATTTTCCCATGCCAGAACACGGGGCCAAGGAAGTTTATCCAGCTATACTCGGCACCGCTATTCCCAGCAGCATAAATTGTTCGACCCAGCCATGAACTTGAGCTTTCACATTGTCCCCTCTACGTTGTTAGTTTAAATCAGAAAGCAGTGGGCCTATTCTTAGCGAGCATTAGAAAGGACATTTTATTTCACTTTCTTGGCAGTTATGCAAAAATGTCAAGAATGCAGCTGGTTTCAGCTGCAAACTCTTTAACACAAGTCGCTAATGGATTTTATAATGCAGTTTTACTGAATGTAAACGTACAGTTTTCTCCTCTCCTCCAACACGCCCAGTGCAGTCAAACCTCATTCCACGTGCAGACAAAGAGCCCCTGTTTAGGTGTATATCTATAAAGGCGCATAAACATTGCTGTGAAGCTATCATGTGGATTTTTACCCCTCCCCTTGTTTCATTCTTGAAAGTGGCCACAATTAGGTGAAAAAATTGAATTTTATCTGACCTGTGAGCTGTGAAACACATATAGAAGGGTAAAGATCAGGCACAATAATATAGCCTCCTGGTCTAGCCGATCAGGCAATGGCGATGAAGGCATCAGCCTTTCTCGACCTTTTTTTTTACCAAGAAGAAACCTTTGTAATAGTTAATGGTCTCAAGGAATTCCAACAAAAAAAAGTTTAACCTACAGTACACCTAATGGTACATTAGTGGAATCGGTAGGTTGTAGATAGATTATCTAAAATAAAAAAATGGGGTGTATTTAACATCCCTGCTCTATATGACACAATTATCTTTATCGATAATCATGAAATAAACAAATAATAATGGACAAAAAAGAAACAAAGACTATAACATTTGTAGTGATCCCTTAAATTTGGTTGTCAGTGTACAACTGACTACTTAGCTTGGTTGTCAGAGTAGAAGTTACTCCTTACATTGGTGGTCCATGTAGAATTGACCTTTTACATTGATGGTCAGTGTAGAAGTTACCCCTTCATTGGAGGTCAGTGTAGAAGGGATCTTGTAAATGGTGGACAGTGTAGACCACCTTACATTGGTGGTCAGTTTAGACCACTTTATACAGTAGTTATAGTCAGTGTCGACCATCTTTTATTGGTGGACAGTGTAAAAGTGTCCCCTTACCTTGGTAGTAAGTGTAGAAATGACCCTGTAAATGGTGGTCAGTGTAGACCACCTTACATTAGTGGTCAGTGTCAAAGTGACCTCTTACCTTGGTGGTCAGTGTAGAATTGACCCCTTGCATTGTTGGTAGGTGTAGAACTGACCCTCTTAAATTGGTGATCAATGCAGAAATTACTATTTATTTTAGTGGTCAGTGTAGAATTGACCCCTTACATTGGTGGTCAGAGTAGAGTCGACCCCTTGCATCAGTGCTTAGTGCAGAAGTGACTACTTGTAATGGTGGCCAATATAGGCAGAAGATCAATCTGCCACTGCTTTCTCCTGAAAGAAAGCCTACAAACCTCCAGAAGAACCCTAACAGATGAGTGTGCTCTACCTCCTCGTCCTTGTATGGCTCATAAAACACTGGTGCAGGGGGGGGGGTTCCTGTCAGCCTCCAATTGATAAGCCGACACTCGGCTGAAGATTCATATCAAATGTTTATTGTCATAAAAGTCAGATATTGGCTTATTGGCATAAAAGGCAAATCTTGACCAAGCATGACCAACATGCTAAGGGGATTCTTCCATTAAGATATTAATCATAGCCTTAGTGGAACCCTGATTGAGATAGGTTGACTTAAAGAGATGGGTCTATCGAGGCAGGCGTTTCAGAGCTTCTCGGGTCATAACATTTCTGAAACAAGTGCATTGCCAAGAAAGCTTCAATTCATGTTCCAAAAGATGCTGGAGAGTGGTTGGATTGTGCCTACATGTCCATCTCAACTCCTTAATCCATGGACATCTTAAAATGTATCTAGGCTATATTTTTCCTTTATTTTTACCGTGTGATCTTGCCAGTAACACACTTTTGGCGCGTTTCCACTGAGCTTTCTGGTACGGTTCGGTTCAGTACGGTACGCTATTTATGCCGTTTCCATTATGAATGGTACCCTAATTCCGAACCGTACCGTACCACTTTTTGGTACCCTTTCGTTGGGGTACCAAGCACATTAGACCCGTACCAACTGGGTGGAGCTACACTCTGCAGAACTTTGATTGGTTGACAGAGAATCGTCTATCACAGCTTTCCTGCTGTGACCAGCTACACCACGCCTATCAGGAAAAGGGTACTATTGGCAGTGGAAACGCAATGTGTACCGTACCGAACCGTACCGTACTGAACCGAACCGTACCATACCACTCAGTGGAAACGAGGCATTTGTGTCCTAGGGCAAAGTGAAACTGTCCCTTGTAAGAAGAAGCCCACCACACCCACTGATATCCTGCTGTGGTTACCCTCCAATCCATTGTTTTATTGGTCCCCTGAGTCAGCCCCTTCAGACCTGATACACTGATAGTCAGGGCATGCTGGGACTTTTAGTACAACTTGAGTTTTGCAGGTCGACCTCACAAAACACATGTAGATAGGTTACATCTATAAAAGAAAGTGCAAATTTACACGGGGTTCTTTTGTCCTTAACTCGTTATACAAAATATTCTATTCAGAAAAGACAAAGAAGTCACTTATATCAATGGTTCAAAGTTCACTGACAAACTCGCAAACAGATTTTCTACTGCCATATAAAACAAAGTGCTTACATAGGAGAAAGAAAAAGTGCTCACTAACTAAGGCACATCACATCGGGTTATAAAAATAGAACCAATAACCAGTAATCAAACATGATGTAATCAATTACTGAACTCATTTTTAGTTTGAAAAAGGCTCTCTCTATGTAACATACAGATATGATTCTAATGATATAATTTATCAGCCTAAACTTTGATCACTTCAGTAACTTTTACTCTTCTATGTTTTACAATTGTAGCGCACCCCACATAGGAGGCACTAGTGAACTGGGATTCCCCACCCTGGACAGCCAGGCACACCAAATCTTTACAGGCTCCCAGGAGTCATTAAACAGTCCAGTGCTTGTTTTTGTATTTTTATTGAGGGGATAAAAATTTGATAGGGAATATGTGTATTATGGGATGTCTCCAGCTTCCCTGTGGCTACTGATCCCAGCACCACCTCTTCAGTCACTGCCAATCCGCCTGGGTGCAGCTGAGCCTTTCATTAGCCCACCTGGCTACTTCTCCACAGTCCTCCCAGACTGGACACTTACCAGCCCACCCGGCTGTCTTCTCCTGGAGAACCCCTGGACAGGCTGACTCTCTCCCGCTGTCCTCACACCTGCTCCTGTGCATCCAGGACAGGTTCCTCCGTGTGATGTAGAGCATCCCTCCAGCACCTGAGCCCCAGGCCTGAGGTCATCCCCCCTCCAGACGAGGGGGCACCTTCAGGGGAGAGCTACAGCCTCCTCAGCACACCTTCTCCATCTTCCACCGACTGCCCCTGCCGGCATGACCCCAGAGTACTAAGGAGGTGCACGTCCCCTGCCAGTTCACTTGCTGGGGATTGGCCGGGGCCCTCTTCAATACTCCAAGCAGCTCCTCCTAACCTCCCACCCATTCTTCTGGAAGCTTCTCCAAGGTTCCAGCCTGCCTGAGTCACTCATCCCTGACCCAGATTTAACTAAGGCCTTGCTCTCAGCCAGGCTAATTTACCTATGCTACAGCCAGCACGCTAAGCTAGTGGGTGCTACATAATGTTGTATGAATAGGGTTGGGTTCACATTTTAGTGCTGCAGTGCATTGCATTATGGCAACATCTAATAACACACATTACCCTCCATTTACTCTTGGGGTGAGCCTAGCCAGTTGATTCAGAGATGTTTTTTGCATGTTTTCAAATTTTTTGCATTCTTTTAACCCTATAGAATTTTAAATGGGGAGCCTAAAAAGTGAACTGTAAGAAAAGTCCAGTATGTACTTTCTGAGAGGGAAATGAGGGACACCTATCAGCCAAAGTAAGCAGGCATAGAACACCCCCCCCCTGCCATGCCCCCCCCCCCCCTTAAAGGAGAATTGTACAAAAAAAATGATTGGTTAAACTCACAAGTGCTTTTTTTACCTCTACTATTCCTTTATATTGGCTTTTGGAATTTACAAATGCAGCAATTTCAAAATGGATGAAAGGTATTGCACTGGGAAACACAGAGGAAAGAGGGATGGAGGGACCGAATGAGGGCCAGTCCCTTGAAATCTGGGATGGTTGGGAGCTATATATTCATGCCCATATATCCAAACAAAGGCTCACTGCAAGTCATGTATGTGTTCGCACGTGCGAACATATGAGTGTGCAGGCTAAGCAGCATGTGTGTAGGCCCATGTGCTTGCTCGGCACAGGTTTCGGCACCAAATGTCCTATTTAGGCTGGACTGTGGACAAATTGCTGAGTAGTCTTCAGCTAGTCCCTGATTTACATGTAACCTGACCTGCTACATTTAGCTTCCTGTGCTCGGCCTTTAACTTGCCTTTGGATTCCTGTCTACCTTTTGTGACCTAGGCTTGTGTTTGGACTCTATATCCTGCCTCCTGATTAGGTACCTCCCTACCTGGCTGTGAACTGACCTTGGCATGTATCCTGACTCTGCCTTATGTTCCTGTACCTTGCTGTCTGGCTGTTGATAACATTTGCTTTGTGTCCTGGCTTTGCTCCCTTCTTCTATTTGAGTGTCTTTATGTTCTGCCCTCTGGTCCTTGTCTGATGGGCCACAGTCATCTGTGCAACCAACAGTTGGTGTTGTCCGGCTACATCAACTCTTAAGACACGCTGTGTCTTCACATCTCCTGATACCACAACTAGGGGTTTTGGACAAGTGGTGCAAGAGAAGACTCTCCAGCTTGATCTCCACCAGCTACATGAGATGAGTGTAAGCATGCATTTTTCAGGCACTCTCATTAAAGTCAATGAGGCCAAAAACGGCTGAGCCAATGAGGAAAGAGAGGGGGTGCGGCTCCGTGTGTGAATGGACATGCAGTGTCCCAACTCAGGAGCTCACCTGCCCGTGGGGGGGGGGGGGGGGGCATTGCAAACTGCTTGCTCTAGGGACACTTGGCAGGAGGGAGGGTGGGAGAACAAAGAAGAGGAGGAAACTATTGCGCAGAGCAGGTAAGTATGACATGGTTACTATTTTTTTTTAAATTGCCTTTATTATTGCTTTAACCACAATTCAATAATTAAGCCGCAAAAATAGTGTACAGTAATGCTAAGCCCTGATGATGGAGGATTTGTGCATAACCCCTTAAATGTGTTGACTGTCAATTCTTGATAAGACCTTATTTTTGTGAAACATATAATTAATATCTTGACCAATCCCTGTGGCTTAACGCACTTATCCTTCTATTGCATGTAAACTGAGATGATGTCATTAGTCTGTTGCAGACAGGAGGAAACATTTCCTCAGTCTCCCCTGCCCTGGGACTAGACTGTAAATTGTAACTTTGTAACAAGTCATAATTCCTAATGCCAATAAGCCTACAGATCATGGGTTTTTGCAAAGGGGGACAAGTCCCCCCTCCCCCTGGAAATTTTTCTGGCCTGCTCTAAGAGGGGAATCTATGGGCACCCTGCTCTAAAGAGGGAACTATGGGGGACCCTGGCCTACTCTAAAGGGGATCTATGGAACGACCCTGGCCTGGCCTACTCTAAAGGGGTGTCTATGGGGATCTTGGCCTGCTCTAAAGGGGGTCATATTGGCTAAATATATATATTTTCTTTGCAAGGAGAGCCTGGAGTACATGGTGGTGCAGGAAAATCTGGTAGCACGGGGAATATAGGTGAAAAGGTAAGACTAAAGAGGGATCTATAGGGACCCTGGTCTGCTCTAAAGGGAGTCCCATGGGGAACCCTGGCCTGGCCTGCTCTACAGGGGGATCTATGGGGACCCTGCTCTAAAGGAGATCTATGGGGGACCCTGGCCTGCTCTAAAGGGGGATCTGTGGGGGCCAAAAAGGGCGGAGCATGGGTGACCTTAAAATGATGCCCCCCCTTGGAAAAAAGTTCTGCAGACGCCCATGCTACAAATGTGTATTATCCACTATTTTTAACTAGATATTATGAACGGCTAAACCGTCATGCCCAGATGTCGAAGATTACCATTTTCTTTAGAAACGTATCTCCACAAAAGCACATTTTTTTTCTGATGTTTGAAGAAGAGAAGTCACCATCTTTATCACAGGCCATGGCTTATATCTAGACTTTTTACTTCCACTGAAATAAAATAGTGACTATTCTAAGGCTAACTTATGATTATTATCAGCTGCACCCAGCACAATTTATGCTGACAACCAGGAGGCATGATTAGTGGAGTAATATATCGAGCGGCCGTGATTTATGGCGACTTACTCCTCCTATCTAGGTTGCTATCGGTTAGCCTGGAAGTACAGACACGTATTTGACAACTGTTATCACGGGCAGTAATATAAAATTATGCTCGCCGCCGGTGGCACGGTTCACATGCGGACGCCGAGGAGCACAGCAAAAAATGAGCAGAGTCACACGATTCCCTGATCTTTGCCAAAACGCTGCTCCATTTGGAAAGAGAAAAATGTTTCACACAATCATTGATTGCTCTAATTTCCCCCCTAACGATGTCTGGTCATGGCACACTGACTTACATTCACTTACACACACTGTTATCTTTGTGCAGAATGGCAATAAAATGTAAAGCAGGCTAAACAATTGTCAAAATAATTTTCACAGGCTCATCTGACGGCACCATGGCCGCTTTGTGCTCCTGCCAGTGTCATGTCATTCTCGCAGCCTATGTTTATGCACTGTAATTATGGCTCCAATGGCCCAGGGGCTACATATCATTCCAAACGTATTTGCCGTGTCCCGTTACAGCCCGCAATTAATTAAGAGCAGAGCTAATTTCAGAGTCGAAACTTCTCCAGGTCATGAAGACGTGGGGAAGAGGAATTAGGGAAATATTTTTAAAAAATTCATTGCATTTATACATTTATATACAGTATATACTGTAATAACTCAATTTAGGTACGCTAGAAAAAATTTCATCATAAAAAAGTGGCACAGCGGCTCCTGATTTTATTCATCCAGACGTGGCCACCTGCTTGAACTTATATGGACATAAGGTGGCAATTTCAACAAGTCCTATGGAATGGACTATCCTTTGACAATTTGAAAAGGTTTTGAGAGAAAGAGATATTCTTAATGGTGGGGGACTATAAAAGCGGCAACACAGACAAGTATGCACCAAAAATGAAAAATTTTATTAGAGCATCAAAGTTCATATAAAATCGTTAAAAAGCATTGCAGCTAAAACAGTATGCAGTGAACACAGCAGGGATAAAAAAACATAACCTTGAAAAAAATACCATCCAAACTACAGAGACATTTGACGCGTTTCAAATAGGGCAATATTTTTTTGATCTTCTTCGGGGATGCTCTTATGTAGATAAAGGATGTTCTATAAAGTAAACATATATGTAATTATATTTACAAATTGGTACATTAAATGCATAACAACAAAAAAAACCACATAAGATAACTGACCACGATGTGTAAGATGGTATACGGCAGGGATCCACAAACTACGGCCCTCCTGCTGTTGCGGAACTACACATCCCATGAGGCATTTTAAAACTCTGACATGCCCAGATAGGCCCAGGCATGATGGGAATTGTAGTTCCTGAACAACTGGAAGGCCATAGTTTGAAGACCCCTGGTATACTGTATACATAGCCACAAGGTGATAGAATAAAAGCAAGGTTGAGGTACAAGGCTGTTTCTCAGTTAACACCACAGGGGGCAAGATAGAGCCGGCCGGGCCAACCGATAGGCTTGCTGGGGGTGCCAAAGTGCTGGGGTCCACTGGAGATAAAGGAAATATATAAGAGAAAAACCCAGGGGAAAGGGAAAGAAAGACAAAAAAAAAATATATATATATATATATATATAATATATATATATATATATATATATATATATATATATATATATATATATATATATATAGTTAAAGTAAAACTCACAAAAAAGGGAGGTCAGATGGATTGTCCATACAGTCAAGCCAATTTCATAATGAAAATGTGGCACAGCGGCTTCTGCCTTTATTCACCCAGACGTTGCCACCAGCTTGAACTTAAATGGACATAAGATGGCAATTTCAACAAGTCCTATGGAATGGGCTATCCTTTGAAAACTAGAACATTTAAAAGGTTTTGGCATTAATATAAGTATTTTGAGATTCCTAGGCACAAGAGCTGACAACTAAATTCTAAATGCACCATAAAGGAATAAAAATAAGGTTGCAAAGGGAACAGGCCTATATTACGGGTTTTCCCATGACAGGAGTGAGTATTGCCCTATGGTTTTGAGAAGTGGGATTATCTTCTCTATGAATAGTGTAGGACCCACTGAAAATGGGGTACTTTGACGTAGTGGTGGGCTTAAGCACAGTATGGCCATATGGTGTGACCAAATCCCCATATTTACTTAATAAGAGCGGGTGTTTTTAAAAAGGCTTGCAAGATTTGAAAACCAATTTTTTTCTGTGTATGTGTGCGCTATTATATTGTTCAATTTGTATATTGGTCTTTTAGCAGCACCAACCAGAGAATTGTGCGTTTTAGGGTGTGCCCACCAATATATTTTTTGCTATATTAAGGGTTGAGGGTGGACAGTAACTTCTGTCCCAAAAGACATCAAGGCCAAGAATTCTAATCAACATGTATTAACACTGGCTCTATAACTGCTGGTAGAACCCAAAACCCCATTATTGCACCGATGATTTTACTATGACTTCGGCAATGACACACATAATGACATCACTGTAAGTAGCTGTAGCTGTGGGTTCTGTTTTCAATGCTCCCCATTTACACTTTCCCAGCACTACTTCCCTTCACCTGGATAGCAGCAGGTATATTATAGGAGAGTATCTTGGCTTGGCCCTGCTGCCACATTTCCAGCAACTAATCGTCCATTAAGCACAAGAAACCAGTGGTGATCAAATACGAAAATTTAAACATTTGTAAAAACAAACAAATTTTTTTTTTTTAATTTAAAAAAAAATTGCTCAACTTTGTATTTGGACCCAGAAATTAAAACTGGATTTCAAGTAAAAAAAAAAAAAGTTCTAGTTTTGGATAAATTTGGGAAGGAATTAAAACATCTGTTGGACACTAATTGGTTAATCCATTCATCTTGAACCAGTCCACCTCCAAATCCATAACTGACTTGCCTAGATGCTCTATTAAACTTAAACATCTTCACTGTTGCCTAATAGCCCTGAAATGGAGACATGTAGCTGGACCATCCAATTTGGATCTATATAAATGCATTTACAACATCCATAACACGGAATATCTTATGGCACAACTACACAACTCCTTATACACCTAGGCCAAAACCTGGTCCTTATCTACGTGGACACCTTTCAAATCTAATTTTCTGCAATAGTCTCTTTTTCTCATTGCCACCATCATTGTATACTTACCCACTAGTCCAATCACTGGAGCTCCAACATGCCATGGAGGCTCAACCATGCCAAACCTTTCGCCCCGCACCACCACAGAGTCCTCCTTCTCCACACTGACTGTTACTTTCATCTAGTAATCCTTTTTTTCTTATATAATGATGATATTGGTAAATTGGAAATATATTGGAAATTATCAGTGACCTCCTCCAAGGACAAAATACACCCATGTGTATTCCCTCACCATTCGACTGTACAGTATATTCTTGGTGTTTAGATGTAAATACAAAATATGGTATTACAGAAGATTTTCTAGCTTCAACAACTTTATTTCATGTACAGTATTACATTCCGAGGTGTACCAGTGCTAGTTGGTCACATTCAACTGGACTTGTTCTGTAATGTTGAAGATAATTCGTAGCTTCTACAAGCCACTTCTTCAGTTTTAATGAGTGACTTGGAGAAGATACGAAACATCTTTACAAATACAGAACAAGTCTTGTCCATTGCGACCAACTACTACTAGATATTGATAGATAGATAGATAGATAGATAGATAGATAGATAGATAGATAGATAGATAGATAGATAGATAGATAGATAGATGAAACGCGTCAGCCCACAAGGAATCAGTTGTTTCTGATATAACGTTTTGCTTTATCACGATGATGTTTTAATATTTGTACTATATTAGGATATTCTATGATATTTTGTACATAAATATGCAAAATTCTTTTTAGGATTTTTGATATCAAATAAATGGTGTTTTTAGACATATGTTGTGCCCCAAAAGTCCCATTCTAGTGCATTTTACTTTTTCTTTTTGTTTGACATTGTATAGGGGTGTGGCACCATCCTTTTAATAATTTCATTATTACTACTAGATATACTACGACCTGAATAAATGAGAACCTTCACAGACATACCAATGGTATCATTCTTTATTACGTATAATACATTAATATACTCTGTCAGCGTTTGCATTGTCTGTAAAGAATTTAAAGTGTATAAAAAGAAAGTTTAAAACAAAACCTTTTGGGTTTTTTTACTGCAATCTGGGGTTTCTTTTGAGATTTGCCCTCACTTCTTGTACTGCTGACAACGGGTTTACCGGACAGGAAGTGAAATAAGATATTAGGAAATAGAAATAAATAAAAAAACCTCATGGGGTTCTAAGCATTCTTGACTATTCAAAAGTAGGAAAAAAGTTTTGGCTGGACATGCACATTATTATCGTCTTTTACTTTGGCAGCTCCAGCTAAATATACATTTTTTTTCAAAATGTTACTTGGAACAGAAAACAGGCTCATGTGAAGCAACGTAGATTAAATGGACATCTCGATGTATGAACCATTATGAAATGTGAGGACGTGCAAAAACAATTCATGCAAATTGTATCCAGTCACTTGACCCTCATAGTACATACAGTATTTGTTGGTAAATTAACACATTGACAATTGACACATTAAATGTGAAGCAAAACCTGATTGTGTGGCCAGTGCCACCCACCATAGAGGTTCACATAGCAGGGAGTGCATATGCAATCCAATTCATTTCCTCTGAGGCAGACATTACAAAGGGAAGCAGTGGTGAGGACAGGTTATCCTCCCAGACAACGGCCAGCTGGTGGGGTAAAGGGACCCCCATAAAAATGAGGTCAGTGCCCGAAAACAGCTAAACCAAAAGACTAATCTCATGCCTATGGTTAGCTTTAGAGCTGAACGTTTTTTTCTTTTTATGTTTCTTTAGCGCTTTTATCTCTTGGGATCAAGAGTCTTATCTGCTATGGGGCAGGTGGAGAGGCAGCCATCTTGGGCTCACTCAAAATATAATACTAGGGCCAATGTTAGAAAGGAGCCAATCTATCATTATGTCTTTGGAGTGTGAGAAGAAACCGGAGCACCTACTCAAGCACAGGGAGAGCATGCAACCTCCGTGCGGATAGTGTCATGGCCAAGATTCAAACCAAAGACCTCAATGCTGCAAGAAAAAAGTGCTAACCACTAAGCCAAAAAGGTTCCATTGTGCTGCAGAGTGGTGCCAATGTGGCATGTTTTTAGGCACTGGGGGTTGTAGTGGGAGGTATTTATAGAGCTTACTGGAAAAGTATGGCTCCTCATCAGTTGTAATACTCATTCATTGTCCAATGAGCCAGCAGGTGACACAAGAAGCTTCAAAGCTGGTGCCAGAAACAGTGGTGTCACCCTTTGACCACGCAGTGTGGCAGGTGAGGAATCCCAAAAAATTTCCAGGTAGAAAGGTTCACATATATGCATTCAATGGAGTTTTTAGCTGTCTGGTTACACCTTGAGAAACTCGCCCCTTCAGGCTCCGCAACTTTGGCGTGTCATGTTTGCTTCCATGATATGCAAGTGCAACATGTTAGCTTCCATGATACACAATTGCAACACGTCCACATTACATTTTGGAGGCTCCTTTTAGTCAGTGCTGTCTGGTTATGTCGTGAGATTGGCCCAAAATAGCCCCAAAACATTGGAGTACTATGATTATTTCCACAATACATAAATGTAACATGGCAAACAAACAAAAGATCTCCCAGCACACTTACTGACCAGCCTGCAAAACAACCGAATTGGACCTGTCCAACAGTTTACGATAAAAATAGAGGGTTTTGTTTGCACACATTTGCAAATATAAGTCACAGTGCCCATGCCAGGGGACCTCTGTATATACTGTGGTCCTAACTCTAAATTTCCAAAGCCTCCATTGTAGGAGCACATAAAAGAATGGTTAGATTAAGGGCTGGAGGGAGCCCACCCCTACCTAAAGGCACAGGGATGTGTAGCCCAGCAAGAGCACAATGGCAGTGAAGGCATCTTGCGTGTCCCTGCGCCCAATTTGTCTAGCTATACATAAAAGTGGCAAAAAAGGGGCAACCACCCCTATAGCTAGCAATCTATAGCTGGCCTGCCGTAGGGTGCACATGGAAGGGCAGTGCACATCACAAAAAAAACTAAAGATTTCCAGTTATAGATCGGGGTGGTTGCCACTTTTTTTGCACAATTTTACCATAACCTCATTCAATTTTGAAGGTTCTTTTTAGTCAGTGCTGTTTGGTTATGCCTTGAGAAAGGGATCCCTCGTGGTCCCGAAATATTGGAGCGTTATACATCTTTGCTACCACGATACACAATTGCCACAGGGCTTTATTAAATTTTGAAGGTTTTTTTAGTCAGTGCTTTTAGGTTATGTCTTGGGAATGAGGCCCCTCATAGCCCCAAAACATTGGAGTACTATGTTTGCTTCTATGATACACAATTGTAACATGGCCTACATTTTCAAAGGTTCCTTTTTGTCAGTGCTGTCTGGTTATGCCTTGAGAAAGGGGTCCCTCGTGGCCTCAAAACTTAGAGGTGATATGTTTGCTTGGACTATACACAAGTGCAACATGTTTGCCACCACAATATACAATTGCAACACAGCCACATTCACATTTGAAGGTTTCTTTTAGTCGGTGCTGTCTGGTTATGTCTTCAGAAAGGGGTTTTTCGTAGCCCCAAAACATTGGCGTTACGGCATACTATATGCGCTTCCACAATACAAGATTGTAACATGGTCTTATTAAATTTTGGAGGTTCAATTTAGTCAGTGCTGTCAGATATGCCTTGAGAAAAGGGTCCTTCGTTGCCCAGAATCATTGGAGTATTATGTGTGCTTCCACGATACTCAAGTGCAACATGGCCTCAATAATTTGGAGGTTCTTTTTAGTAAGAGTCTGGTTATGCCTTGAGAAAAGGGTCCCTTGTGGCCTTGAAACATTGTAGTACAACGTTTGCTTCTACAATACACATTTTTATCATGGCCTCACTAAATTTTGGAGGTTCCTTTTAGTCAGTGCTGTCTGGTTATGCTTTGAGAAAGGGGTCCTTTGTGGTTCCGAAACATTGGAGTGTTATGTTTGCTTCCACAAAACACAAGTGCAATGTGTTTGTTACCATGAATGATACACAATTGTAACATGGCCTCAAATTTTGGAGGTTCTTTTTAGTTAGTGCTGTCTGGTTACACCTGGAGAAAGGGGTCCCTTGTGGCCCCAAAACATCCGAGTATAATATTTGCTTCCACTATATACAATTGCAACTAGGCCTCATTACATTTTGGAGGTTCTTTTTAGTCAGTGCTGTCTGGTTATGTCTTGAGAAAGGGGTCCCTCATAGCCCCAAAACATCATAGTACAATGTTTTCTTCCATGATACACAGTTGTATCCTTCAATACATTTTGGAGGTACTTTTTAGTCAGTGCTCTCAAAGTTATGCCTTGAGAATGGGGTCCCTTGTGACCCCAAAACATCAGAGTACTATGTTTGCTTCCATGATACACAATTGTAACATGGTCTTAAATTTTGGAAGTTCTTTTTAGTCAGTGCTGTCTGGTTATGCTTTGAGAAAGGGTCCTTCATGGTTCCGAAACATTGGAGTGTTATGTTTGCTTCCACAAAACACAAGTGCAACGTGTTTGTTACCATGATACACAATTGTAACATGGCCTAAAATTTGGAGGTTCTTTTTAGTCAGTGCTGCCTGGTTAAACCTTGAGAAAGGGGTCCCTTGTTCCCCCGAAACATCAGAGTATTATGTTTGCTTCCACTATACACAATTGCAACTAGGCCTCATTACATTTTGGAGGTTCTTTTTAGTCAGTGCTTTCTGGTTATGTCTTGAGAAAGGGGTTCCTCATAGCACCAAAATATCGGAGTACAATGTTTGCTTCCACGATACAAAATTGTAACCTTCAATACATTTTGGAGATTCCTTTTAGTTAGTGCTCTCTGGTTATGCCTTGAAAAAGGGGCTCCTCGTGGCCCCGAAACATTGGAGTATTATGTTTGCTTCCACAAAACACAAGTACAACATGTTTGCTACCACGATTCACAATTCAACATGGCCGCATTATATTCTGAAGGTTCCTTTTAGTCAGTGCTGTCTGGTTAAGCCTTGAGAAAGGGGTCCCTCGTGGCCCTGAAACATTGGAGTATTATCTTTGCTTACATGATACATTGTAACATGGCCTTATTACGTTTTAGATGTTCCTTTTAGTCAGTGCTCTCTGGTTATGCCTTGAGAAAGGGGTCCCTCGTGGCCCCAAAACATCGGAGTATTATCCTTGCTTCCAGGATACACAATTGCAATGTGGCCTCATTAAATTTTGGAGGTTCCTTTTAGTAAGTGTTAGCCATTTGTTCTATGGTTACAGCTGAGTTCCACTTTAAGCCTAATAATCAGCAAAACTTTATGCAAGCTTGAAATTCCATTTAAATAAATACGCCAAAAATGATTAGAATGAATAATACTGGAAACACTCTGTAGAGGGAATTATACATATTTAATGTTGAAAAAAAAAATGTTTATTTGACTTGAGAAGGATTTGTTGGTTTTTCGCTGTTGAATCTAACTTGGCAAAGAGAGTGTGAATAATTATTCACGTCGAACGCGTTTTGCGTTTACCCTTCCTCATCTGCAGCTCATAACTTCATCTCCAGGATCCTGCCCCAGCAACATCTGTTGCCCCCAGTTCCTCCCAGCTAGTGGCATGTTTGTTTAATGGAGGGTAAGGCTGGTTTTTCTGTTTCCTTTTAGGAAGGGAAATAAAAGAGCTGGTGTCTGCTCCAGGGAGGGTTTCATTAGGACAATAAGCGTCTTCTCTCCCCCTCCCCAAACCAGTGCCTTCTCCAAGAGCCAGACGTTTCTAAGTGCCATTGTTCAGGCTGATGTATAGAGGCTTCACACTTGTAACAGCGGTCCTGATCCTTCTCTCCCTATTGTGTGCCCAGAATAGGCTGGAAAAGGAGACCGTAGCCCTTTATCCGCAGGGAAGAAAAGAAGGCTGCACTTGGAAAAACGAACAGAAAAAAAAAAAAAAGAAAGGAAAACAGCTTTATCCAGCTGCAGCGTTAACAAAGTCAGCAGCCTAATGAAATACCCAGAAGAGTCAGAGCCTAAATGATGGAGGAAGTTTTGCCAAGGAATTAATGCTAATGTGGGATTGCTCTCTGAAGCTTTAGCTTATTTCGCTGTAGAAGGCTTGCCAACAGAGGCAATGGAGTATATTTGGGGCCTTCAGTAAAGCTGTTCATTTCTAATTGTTAAAGAAGAACTCTATTCTAATTAAAGCTGGACTCCAGTTATGGTTTTTATTGCATAGTTACATTGGACCAATATACAGTAGCTCACAAAAGTGAGTACACCCCTCACATTTTTTGTAAATATTTTATTCTATCTATTCATGTGACAACACTAAAGAAATGACACTTTGCTACAATGTAAAGTAGTAAGTGTACAGCTTGTATAAGACTCCATTCACACCAGCGCGACTTGTCAGGCGACTTGTCCGCCTGACAAGTCGCGCTCCCTCGCGGTCCATTGACTGCTACAGGACCCGTTCTAATGGAAGCAACACATGTCGCTCCGACTTAGAAAAAGGGTCCTGTACTACTTCGGGGCGACCTCGGAGCGACTTTCATAGACTTCCATCAGAGTTGTATAAAGTACTCAAAACCCATACTTGAGTAAAAGTACAAGTGCTCAATCAAAAAGTGACTTGAGTAGAAGTGGAAGTGCTCTATCAAAAAGTGACTTGAGTAGAAGTACTAAAGTATTCAACATTTTTTGTACTTAAGTATTGCAAGTAGTTTTTTTAAAAATTTTGCTACTCAAGTACTGAAAGTAAAAGTACCAGTAGTTTTGAAAAAAAAATTGCTACTCAAGTACTGAAAGTAAAAGTACAAGTACAGTGTTATGTAGTTATTAAAGAAAGAAGTCAAAAGTTTGAACAACATATTGTTTTTTATTATTTCAAATGTAGCTTTTATTTATACATACAGTAGCATTTATTTTCGTATGCGCTGATAATACACATGTTTTGAGCTTCATGAACCCTGCCATCTACTGTTCTGGCAGTGGTAATTTTTATAATTGTAACGAGTAACTATGCAGCACAAAAAAAAAAATATCGGAGTAGAAGTATTGAAATCATTCAAAAAATGTAGTGAAGTAAAAGTGGAAGTAGGAGAAAAAAATTCTACTCTAGGAAAGTACAGATACCGCCTTTCGGTACTTAAGTACAGTAGTGAAGTAGTTCTACTTAGTTACTATACATCTCTGACTTCCATTCTGTGAAGTCCATGCAAGTCGCTCCGAAGTCGTGGTGCATGGGAATGCACAAGTCACCCCCGAAGTAGTACAGAGTCGTGCCGCCCCAGTGTGAGCCGACTCTAACAGTATAAATTTGCTGTCCCCTCAAAATAACTCAACACACCGCCATTAATGTTTAAACCGCTGGCAACAAAAGTCAGTACACCCTATGTAAAAATTTCTAAATTGTGCCCAAAGTGTCAATATTTTGTGTGGCCACCATTATTTTCCAGCACTGCCTTAACCATCTTGGGCATGGAGTTCACCAGAGCTTCACAGGTTGCCACTGGAGTCCTCTTCCACTCCTCCATGATGACATCACAGAGCTGGTGGATGTTAGAGACCTTGCGCTACTCCACCTTCCGTTTGAGGTCTGGAGACATGCTTAGCCCAGGGGCGTAACTACAGGGGTTGCAGGGGTTGCAATTGCAACCGCACCCCATGCTCCAGGGGGCCTGTGTGGCTCGCCTGTACATCTGGATAGGGGGGGGGGGGGGGTGGGGGCAGCATGTAGAGAAATCACTGTCCTCCTTTTTACCCCCTGTACCTGCAGGAGGAAAATGGAGGAGATTGGTTCCTCTGTATGCTGCCCCCGCTACTCCTCCTATCCAATTCACTTGTGTTCTGCTGTCTCTGGGCCCCTGTGCGCTCCCCTGGTCCCAACCCCCCCCCCCCCAATCCCCCAACTGTGCTACCTTCCCACTCCTGCCGGCTGCTGCAGGGAATGTGTCACAATAAAAAAACAGGAAGGATATGTAATTTACCAGCTCCTTCTTTTTCTGAATGGACAGAGTCATAGTCAGTGACATTGTAAAAAAATAAAATAGAATGATAAAAAATAATACAATTAAAATACCAAAAAATAAAAACTACTGACACCAGTGGGTGAACTTCCAGGATTGCAAAGGTCACACACCACCATGGGGAGGCCCCAAGATGGCAGGAAGGGGGCCCACTACAGAACTTGTGAAAGGATCCCACTGTGGGAACGTAATAAAGGGCCCCGCAACAAAAGTAAAGAGCCCCAGGATCAATGGGAAGAGCCCCAGGCTTGAAAGGAAGGGCCCCGGCCAGGGGTCCGGGGGGCCCTTCATGGTTTCTTGCACCGGGGCCCTGAAGGTTCTAGTTACGCCTCTGGCTTAGCCAGTCCATCACCTTTACCCCCATACAAAAGGGAAGAGAACTCACTGCTCAAGGTGACTCCAGAAGCCTGATGACACATCGGTGCACGCCTCGGCTCGCCTCCGTTGATAATCAAACATAGAAGAAATGGCTGAACTCCAGATGTGATCAATATTCAGGTTTATTGGCTGAACATCCCAATGTGACAAATGTGGCAAAGGTAGACGCGTTTCACACACGAGTATGTGTGCTTAATCATTAAGTAATGATTCTTGTGTGATCTTCAAAGTGGATAAAAACAAGGCCACATAGAACTGCATGGTACTGTAACACCATGCAGGTCTGCACATGTGAAAGCCCATTGCGTTTTACAATGTGTTAGAGTGCCAATAAAGTAGTAGTTATCCGCCACTAAAAAAAAATGAAGTGGGCCCCCTCTGCAGTGTTTAGGCATAATGTACTAGTTTGCACCGCATACTAGCACATTATGACAGACTTACCTGTAAACAGGATCCCTCCCGCACAGCTCTGTCACAGATCCCCGCCGCTGCCATCTTCACCCGCTCTTCCTTTTGGCTTTGCAGGCTCCGACTGTATGAATGGCCGGGGCCCATGGTGGCATCTCTCCCACACTTTTGTGCCGGAGCCCTCGGCCCAGCACGAGTATGCCACCCCTAAATGCGCCAGTGACGTCACCAGCAGCATCTCTTGTGAATATTTCCTAAACAGAGCAAGTTTAGAAGATATTCACTGTACCTACAGGTAAGACTTATTGTAGGATTACCTGTAGGTGCAAGTTCAAAAGTGGAGTATACCTCCACTTTAAAGTGTTTGTTACCCCAACTTTTCATATTCCTGATGTGTGCCTGCTGTACCATTTATGAGAAAGTCTCCTGTTCTCTTTGTATTGTTTCCTTTATGTGAAATCTCTGGTGTCCCTGCCAGTCCCTCTGCTTTCCTATTAAAACCTGACCACACTAAGCAGGAGAGCACAAAGCGGTTAGTTCTCTAGCTATGCTGGCAACACAGCCTGCTCTCCTCCAATGATCAGACCTGTCCTGACATGCCCCCTCGGCACAGACATTCACTGGGAAGCTCAGTGTACTGCTGTTTCTCCTCCTCTAGCTCTTATGCAGATGAGAACAGAGGGAATGTGATTACTTATAAAAAGGGAAAATGGAGTTGTGCCAGGAGGGGGGGGAAAAAAAAATGTTTGGGGGGGGGGGGAGGTTTGCTAGAATGGGGGGTTGGGGAGGGGAAATTGGAATGGGGAGAAGAGAATTTGAGCTCGGAGGGGAAATTTGAGGGGCAGAGGATTTGTGCTAGGAGGGGAAAATTGTTTATTGGGGGGGGATTTGTAATAGTGGCATATGGGGACAGAGAGGATTTAAGTTGGGGGGGGGGGGCAAAGATTTGTGCTGGGAGGGTAATTAAGCAGGGGGGTTCTGGATTTGTACTGGGAGGAGGGGAGATTTATGCATAGGGGGTAAGCATGCAGATTAGTCCTAAATTTTTTTTTTTTTTTTTAAGGGGAGGAAATTTTTGCTGACCCATAATGCTCAGGCATCTGGGGGGGGGGGGGGGGCACAATTTAGCATGTTCGGCCTGGGCTCTAGATGACATTGTTGGGGGACTCTTCCCTCCTCTCTACTGCAACCGGTGATGGCTAACACAGGGGAGATCACATGAGCGGACCAGAGTGGGCTGATAATAGGTAAGTATTGGTACCTTAATTACACGACTTATTCAGCATAGGTGTTAGGTGTGAGAAGGAAACCTTTTTAAAGATAGTTAGGTCGAAGCTGCAATTGTGCTTTAAACTTGATAACATACATTATTTAAAATAAATCTTATTTTTCTAAATATAAAGAATCTTATTTCTCACCTCAAAGGTCAAAAATGAAAAGTCACAGACAAAAGGCTTTATTTTCGTTTTGGATAGAGCATGGCAGGATTAACACCCCTGCCACTTTATTTCTTTACATCCCATCTGTGCCCCACTGGGGTCATTTTCTTCAACTTCCTGTCTTAGGAATACAACAGGATGTGAGAGGAAATCCTGTGCCATTTAATACACTAACACAGAAGTTTTCCACATACCAAAGGAGTTCTTAAACATAAGCAGAAAGGGGTTGATTTACTAAAGGTGAATAGACTGTGCACTTTGCATGTACATGTAAAGTGCAGTTACTCCAGAGCTTAGTAAATGAGGCAAAGCTTTACTTTGCAAAGAATACCCAATCACATGCAAGAAAAATTAAAAAAATAAATAAAATAGCATTTCTGCTCGCACATGATTGGATTAATTGAAGTTAGCAGAGTTTCTCCTCATTTACTAAGCTCTGGAGCAACAGCCCTTTTGTAGAGTGCAACTGCACTTTGCAAAGCGCACAATCTATATACCATTGGTAAATCAACCCCACAGTGTCCAACACATATACTATATATTGGTACCAAAGGTAGCACTATCTCAGTTTGGTACAGTAGAGTGTTGGTAAGTTGTGTACAAAACTAGTCCCAACGCTTTTCACCTAGAAAAAGCTTCCTCAGGGGAACTGTAGGGGTTATGTTCTGTTAATAGGAAAAAAAATACAATATCAATATTGGATATATTTATCCTATTTTATGTGCTTATTGTTGAGAGAACAAACACCTTTAAACATGCCACCCAACTTTTTTAAATGGGGATGAGGGACACCTATTAGCAATGTAGTATGTAGGCATAGGACACACCCTTTGCCACGCCCGCCTAAAGGAAACATACAAAAAAAACAAGATTAGTTAAACTCCCAAGTGTTTTTTTTTTTAACCACTACTACAGTGCATCCAGAAAGTATTCACAGCGCTTTATTTTTGTGCTTCAAAGTAAATGGGAATATTTTTCGTTTTTGATTTTATTTTTAATAAATTTGCAAAGATTTCAAATAAACTTCTTTCACATTGTCATTATGGGGTATTGTTTGTAGAATTTTGAGAAAAATAATTAATTTAATTTATTTTGGAATATTTATTATTATTATTCAGGATTTCTATAGCGCCAGCACTTTACGCAGCGCTTTACAATGTTAGAGGGAGACAATACAGTTACAATACAATAAAATACAAGAGGATTAAGAGGGCCCTGCTCAGAAGAGCTTACAATCTAATGAATAAGGCTGTAACATAAAATATGGAAAAAGCGAAGCACTACGAATACTTTCCAGGTGCACTGTATTCCTTTACATTGGCTTTTGACATTTAAAGTGCAGCAATTTAGAAATTGGGTGAAAGGTTTAGCACTGGGAAACACTTTTTGAAAGATAAAAAGTGCTTTTTTATATACAGCTATATAGATAAGACCAAAATGAGGGACAAATGAGGATGAAAGAGGAACAGAGGAACTTTGTTCCTAATCAGGGACAGTCCCTCGAAATCAGGGACAGTCCCTCGAAATCAGGGAAAGTCCCTCGAAATCAGGGAAAGTTGGGAGCTATGTTTAACCACTTTACCCCCCGGAAGGATTTGCCCCCTTTCTGACCAGGCCCTATTTTGCGATTCGGCACTGCGTTACTTTAACGGACAATTGTGTGGTCTTGCGACGCTGTACCCAAACAAAATTTACGTCCCTTCTTTCCCACAAATAGAGCTTTCTTTTGGTGGCATTTGATCACCTGTGCGATTTTCATTTTTTGCGCTATAAACAAAAAAAGAGCGACAATTTTGAAAAAAGAAAACAATATTTTTCACATTCTGCTATATGACATTCCCAATAAAAAAATTAAAAATCAACATTTTTTAACATTTTAGGCCAATTTGTTTTCTGCTACATATTTTTGGTAAAAATAAAATCGCAATAAGCTTATTTTGATTGGTTTGTGCAAAAGTTATCGCGTCTACAAACTACGCGAAAGATTTATGTCATTTTTATTGTTTTTTTTTTTATTAGTAATGGCGGCGATCTGCGATTTTTTGCGGGACTGTGACATTGCGGCGGACAGATCGGACCCCTAACTGACATTTTTTACACTTTTGGGGGGACCAGTGACATTACTACAGTAATCAGTGCTAAAAATATGCACTGTTACTGTAATAATGACACTGGCAGGGAAGGGGTTAATACTGGGGGCTAAATGCCTGCCTAATGCTTACTGACGTGTGTGTGTGGGGGTTCTGTGACAGGTACAGCGAGGCATAGCTGAAACTGCTGATCAGTCCCTGCCTGTCAGTGAGAAGATCCGCCTGCTTTGTTTACATAAGCAGGCGGGTCTTCTCTCCGTTTACCGGACGATCATGGGATGAAGGCGGCAATCGCCGCCTTTCCTCCCATGGCCCGACTCCTGCTGTGTTTAAACACAGCTGGAGCGCGCCTCTGGCGGCGAAACCCCTTCCCCTCCAGTCACGTGGTACTACATGACTGGACCCAGGGGAGCTGCACTGCCGCAGTAATATTACTGTGGGCGGTCGGCAAGCGGTTAAAGTCCTACTTTTTCTGTGTTAGATTTTGCTCCTTATATGGCCTTCTTAAAATAGTTGTAACCACAAAGGGTGCCCCTGTTTTATCAGAATACCGCTACCTATCAGATTCTGCAACCGGAAATGATGTTCGGATAAGAAAACTTACTGCACATGCGCCATGCGTTCCAACATGGCCGCTATGCGTTCCAATAGGTTTCCTAATGTGACAGAACACGAATCAGAGGCAGACATCTTCTTACACCCGTGAAAGTCTTGAATTTTACATTTATTTTAGCAGTAAACTCACCTTATAGACTGAATAACAATATTACATTAGTAATCGACCGATATCACTTTTTTAATGCCGATACTGATACCAATATTTTGGTCATCCGATATCGGTTTTGGCCGATATCTGCCGATACTTACGGACATGTAAAAACAATTTTATTTTTTATTTTTTATTTGTCTAAAGGTACTCCTTGTGGAGGGATCTGGGGGTCTAAAAGACCCCAACTCCTCCTCGGCACCGAAAAAAACATTCAAAACTCCAAGTTTGGCTGTTTTCAAGGCTGTCAGTTTTTTTAATTCAGCGCCGAGTACCCGGAAGTGATGTCATGACATCACTTCCAGGTTTTTTACATGGAGACCCGTGTCTTCTCTTCTGCGGCGGCGGCGGTGGAGGTAGGGTGCGCGGGTCTCCAGGTAGGACGGGAGTCCCGGATGAGCCGCAGAAGGCGTTGGGAGGGGGGGGGGGACGTTGGCTGTTTTCAATGCTGTCAGTTGTTTTAATTCGGTGCCGAGTACCCGGAAGTGACGTCATGACATCACTTCCGGCTTTTTTACATGGAGACCCGGGTCTTCTCTTCGGGGGCGGCGGCGGTGGAGGTAGGATGCCCGGGTCTCCCGGTAGGACGGGAGACCGGGGCGAGCAGCGGAACGCGGTGGGAGAGGGGGGGGCGTCCCCTCCTGCTCCTTGTAATGACAGTCGAGCGGCTTCTCAGCCTTATCGGTTGTCATTACAAGTCAGCCGACCGTCGGCTATGGACGCCGTTAGCGGGGTGATGCCTCTAGCTGCAGGCATCACTCCGGTACAGCACTTTCCCTAAATATCGGCAATATCGGTAACCTCAGGGGCCGATTCCGATATATCAGGGAAAGTGCATATCGGCCCCCGAAATATTGGTGTTGCCTATATTGGGTCGATCCCTATATTACATTTCTATTATTATTGTATTATAGTAAATATAGCGAGAAACAAACCTGGGTGGTGACAGCCATCTTGGTACACCCCGCACTGCTCAGCGAAAAACTGATTATATAGTGAAATAGACTATGTCACTTGGTCGCGGTGACATAGTCTATTTCAGTCTATAAGGTGAGTTTACTGCTAAAATAAAGGTAAAATTCAAGATTTGCCTGGGTGTAAGAAGATGTAAGCTGTTGCTTCATGTTTTTTCACATTAGGAAACCTATTGGAACGCATAGCGGCCATGTTGGAACGCATGGCGCATGCGCAGTAAGTTGTTCTCGTCCGAACGTCACTTTCGGTTGCAGAATCTGATAGGTAGCGGTATTCTGATAGAACACCCCCATTTGGTGATTTCTCCTCACCTCTAGTTTTGAAGGCAAGTGTAAAATTTTACCATTTCTGCCATCTTGGTGATAACGGTTATCAGGATAATTGGGGGGGGGGGGTTGAATCTCCCTAGCAGGGACAAAGTGAGCAATAGTAAAATGACTGGTTTTCCAACCCCCAAAAGAAAATGAATTGGCTAAACATACACCCCAAAAGCCAAACATAAATCTAACGTGAAAATATGGAGCCACCACTAATTTATAATATTTGACAGCTGACAAATAAACCGAGGCGAGGTTAGACCTCCACCAATCACTGCCTCCTGGTTCCCATCCACAGGTCTCCTTACTGGTGACACGCCGGCAGGTCGTAATGAAGAAATGATTAGGACACAGTAATGAAATCACATTTGTCTTCTTCTTTTCTCTTGATGCCCCCTCAATCATTCTCATTTTATCTATTCTGTTGTTTTAAAGGCTCCTCGGCTGACTGTGTATAATTAGCCCGGCTGATTCGGGCTTCATACAAAAGGCTCCAGACTTGCTGACATCCCATTAAACAATGAGGCTTTGCAATGTAAAACCGGCACAAAGGGTGCTGAGCTGAGTGTTTATCAAGCTTTATTTGGGGGAGTTGTCTGTTTGTTTAAGGCTCACAGTTTTACATATTCTCAGTGATGTGGTAATTGTATTTAGATAGTCACGCCGGCCCCCCTAGCCTATTTGCAAACGGCACCGGTCTAATGAGGAGCTGCCGTGTTACAAAAACAGCAGTAGGCCTTTCAGACTACAAAAGCCCTAGATGATCAACGAATGTGTGTGTGTGGAACCTCCGTCGTCTGCTAGCAAATTGGGGCTAAGTAAGGGTCAGGGGGATTATGGATATTACAGCTAAGCAAGTTACTTACATTAAAATCTGAGACTTGACGTGCAAGATGTAAGAGGGAAGCTACCTTCCGCTAATTCCAAGGGATTGCATACACACAACATCACCTACCAGACCTGTTTACTGTCCCTTTTTGTTTTTTTTAAAGCAAGACTAAAAACTTTTTCTTTGATGCCCAAATTGGCCTATAGGTACCTAAGACGAGATCTTCTGGATCCTGCTGCGATACTCATGGAGAAACCCAACTGTCCTTGGAGGACAGTTGGGTTTTCTGCTGGCAGGCCAAAGCTGGCAGAATATTAGCATGCATAAAGCCCCGTACATGCGCAACGATTATCGGCCGACCGGTCATCCGTCTTTTGTCCAGAGTGGTGTTTTGTTGGTTGGAATGTGCCTAGACTGCACACGAATTTTCTAGCCCGACAAAATTCTACTTCAGAAGTGATGTCATGTGTTGGGTTGCTTTCTTTGTGTTCTTTCTTCTCTGAGCATGCCCAGACTTGCTCATAAGATTTTTCCCTGTCGAAATCTGTACTGACTGCACGAAAATCGGCCGAAAAATTTTATAGCCTGCACACCAGATTTTTTCGGTTGTCGGAAGCATCATACTAACAAGCCGAAAATCGCCAGATCGGTCGTCTGACGAAAATTCCCTGTCGATTTTCGACGCCTGTGTACGAGGCTTAAGGAAGGGGGTGTATTCCAGAGATAAAATTATAATCCTACCACTTTATAAAACTCTGGTCCGACCGCATCTGGAGTATTCTGTCCAGTTCTGGTTGCCAGTCCTCAGGAGGGATGTGTTGGAGCTGGAGAGAGTACAGAGAAGGGCAACTAAACTAATTAGGGGATTGGAGGACCTTAACTATGAAGAGCGCTTACAAGCGTTCGATTTATTCTCCCTGGAGAGGAGACGCCCGAGAGGGGACATGATAGCGATTTACAAATACCTCAACGGTGATCTCAGCATAGAAAAAAAACTATTCAGTCGCAAGGAATGCATGAGGACATGAGGCCATACAATGCGATTAGAGGAGAAGCGTTTTAACCTTAGGCTACGGTGTGGGTTCTTTACAGTAAGGGCTACTACCCATATGGAAGAAAAATATATTTCCAATATATTTAGGGAAAACATTTTAGAAATATATTGAATATGGCCAAAATTGTAGCATTTCAAATATATTTCCAATATATTTGGGAAAATAAATAAAAAATTTTTTTTTAAATATATTTAAAATATATTTTTCTTCCATGTGGGTAGACTGTGGAATTCTCTACCACAAACGGTAGTAACTGCGGGGGGTATGGCTATTTTTAAAAGACTCTTGGATGTACACCTCAAGGATCAAAACATTCAGGGGTATGAGAGATGATTATGGCCACACACACCTACACAGGTTGAACTGGATGGGCTATTGTCTTTATTCAACCTCACCTACTATGTAACTATATCTAACTATGTAACAAGTGACCGAGAGCTTTGAGTATCTTTGGCTAATAGTTATAGTCAGGGCTTTTTTTCTCAGAGAATAGGTGCAGGAACTCCCCCTTTCAGAGTCACCTCTTGTCTCCACCCACTATCCACCTCTGAACACCGTCCCTTGGTTCCAACCCCTACCCACCTTTCAATACCGTCCCTTTTAGAGAATACAAACATTTGTGGGGCTTGGTAATTTGAATGGAATTTGTCAATGATAACAGGAAAAGCAGTAAAATAGATCCCCGGGAGCAAGCAACAATAGACCCCCCCATCAACAATAGATCCCCCAGCAACAATGGACCGCTTGCAACAATATACTCCCACCCCCCAGCAACAATAGACCCCAAGCAACAACAACAAATATCCTCATGGCGAGCATCAGTAGACCCCCAGCAGCCAGCAACAATAGACCCCTATCTTAACAGTAGATTCCTCCTAGTAAAAACTGACCCCACAGCAACATAAGACCCACCTTCTGCAACAATAGATCCCCCACCAGCAACAATAGACCTCAATTCATAGACCCTGCAGCACACCCCAGAACCCCTTGCCATTACATGCATTCAGTGCTGGAGGTGCCGGAACTGCGTTCCCCCACGTTCCCGCTGAAAAAAAGCCCTGGTTATAGTTATATCTGGTATAACCATCTTTTTTTATTGTTTAATAGTCAAGTTAGTCTTATGAAAATAAAAAGGCCTCTGAGGTTTTTGGTATCTCCACTCCCATTATTCCCTGAATCTGCTGTCCAATCTCTTCCCAAAATACTTGGATTTTTGGGCATTCCCACCAAATATGTACCATTGATCCCATCAAGCCACATCCCCCTCCAACATAACAGTGATTTGTCTGATTGGCATTTTTGTGTCCTGATGGGAGTCATGTACCACCTGGATAGACATTTATAATTCAGTTCCATTGTATTTACATCTATTGCTGTCCCGTCAGCTAATTTCAATATCATAATTTTTTTCTTGTTCACTCCAGGTAGTGCTCAGCTCCATCTCCCGTTTCCCTAATTAGGGTGGGATCTCAGGTTCCACCAACCTGGTGAGAATCCTGTACATCTGGGAGATACAGTGTCAGGGCGCTCACTGTAGGTCAAGAAGTTTTTCTAGTGGTAACAAGTTTTCTTTTGACCTTATTGGGTGAGGCAGTGATAATACCCCTTCTAAGGCCACTCCATCATTTATTATGTTACATAAAATCTCCAAAAACACATAGAGCCAGTTATCAACGAGAGCAATGGTGTCCTCAATGCTGAGAAATGCAGGCAGATACTTATCCATCATGTCATACCACCAGGTAGGCGTGTTATTGGCCACAAATTTATTCTGCAGAAGGACAACGACCCCAAACATAAAGCCAATGTCATTAAGAACTATCTTTAGTGTAAAGAAGAACAAGGAGTCCTGGAAGTGATGGTTTAGCCCCCACAGAGCCCTGATCTCAACATAATAGAGTCAGTTTGGGATTATATGAAGAGACAGAAGGATTTGAGGCAGCAGACATCCACGAAAGATCTGTGCTTAGTTCTCCAAGATGTTTGGAACAACCTACCTGCCGAGTTCCTTTAGAAACTGTGTGTAAGTCTACCTTACACTGCGCCCAGGTGCAGCCATTACAACTAAGAATTGTTAGGCTGCATTACAAAAATGTTTGCTTTTGGGTTTAGTACCGCTTAAATTCACGTTACGATGCGTGTTAACATGCACCCACCATAATTTGCGATATATTAGCTTTCACTTTAAGGTCAACACAGAGGACAAGGGGGCTCTCTTTACATCTGGAGGAAAACAGATTTCGTCTCCAAATACAGAAAGGCTTCTTCACCGTGAAAATGTAAAATAGACTCCCTCCAGAGGTGGTTCTGGCCAGCTCACTAGATTTCTTTAAAAAAGGCCTGGATTCTTTCCTGGGTGTACATAATATAACTGGGTACTAATATTTATAGGTAAAGTTGATCCAGGGAATATCCGATTGCCTCTCAGGGGATCAGCAAGACATTTTTTTCCCCTGCTGTAGTAAATTGGATCATGCTTTGCTGGGGTTTTTTCGCCTTTCTCTGGATCAACTGCGGGTATAGGATTGTGTATATGGGATTGTATGGTTGGGTTTTCTTTACTGTTTTTTGTTTTTTAATTGGTTGAGCCTGATGGTCTTCTTTCAACCTGACTAACTATGTAAATACGTAACTATGTAGCTTTGCGATCCTCTTCACTCTGGATGGCACCCCAATACAATGTCTACCCAGTGGCGGGACAAGGTGATCCAACGCCCAGGGCAAGGATGCCAAACTGCACCCCCCCTTCCCTTAGGGTTAGGGCCAAGGAGCCCCCATCCCTGCAATAAACCATTGTGCCGAAGGGCAACCGACCCTCCTGCCCACCCCTTGTCCCTTGTACCCATCAGTGCACCATAATGCACCACAATGCACAGAAGTGAAAGCTCTGATTGCTGGCGTGTGCTGCATTGACCAAAAATGAGTCCATCTTTTTTTTGTGTGTTGGGGCTTGTAAAGGGCCCATTGAAAGTTGTCAATGGACCCTAAATAGTTCTCCTTGACTTTTCTCTAGCGTACCTCTTGCTTTGAAACTGCACTGGGGTTAGGTTCTGCAGCCAATTTGAATCCAAATAGGCCTTTGCTTAAAGCGTAACTCCATTTTTGTTGAGAAAAAAACACTCCCCCCTGGGTGATCTCTGCACATTGCAGGGATTTTAACAAACTTTGTTGCAGATTCCTACCTTTTGTTATTCTGAAGAAATCATTGTTTCTTCTTCTGTGCTGAGTGGGTGTAATGGGAGTGGTTTCATAATTATCTATCAGCTGTGGCAGCTGCAGGGCTCTAATGAGGAAAGGTACTGGGCCTGCATCCCTTTAGACGTGTTCCTATTGGGAGTAACTCACCAAAAAAATACATATTTGTTGCAGGGGATGCCAGAAATCTGACTTGTATCTTAGGCAGACTTCTGGGAAAATCGGTGAGCCAATCACACAAGCAGGAAATGATGTTTCTGGGGGTGTGGTCAGTATACATTCTGTGTACAGAACACCTCCAGGCGGCCATATTGTATTGTATTTTCAGAAAACACAACAGCTGCAGATTGAAAAGGAAAAGTCATTTTTAATAACATTCAATTACAATATGAGTGGTGTTTCAATTGTATTGTATTGTTTTTTCTTTATTTGCTGATTTTTTCCCCCCACGAAAGTGGAGATACCCTTTAAAACAAGGGAATAAAAAGGGCGTCCTTGGCAGAAAGTGAGCCTAATCTTGTTAACCTCTTCAATGCCACGGGGGGCAGCTTAGCGAAGCAGCATGTCTCCACATTCCTCCGCATTGTCACTGGACATGTGGGCCACATAATCACCATTCAGGGCACTGTGCGGCATGTGTGTATAGAAATGATAGATCAAAGAGGCCGGGCATAAAGAACCTCATTCTGCTATAATTGTTACATTGAGTCCGTTCCCATGTGTCTCGCTGAAAAATCCTTTCACTCCGCTCGGCTTTTATGCAAAATAATTTTTTCCAGATCTGAGGGCACCGAGAGAGAAAGAGAGAGTCGCAAAAAAAAAAAGGAGGGCCAGCGCCGACAAACGGTTTCAAATATAAAAAAAAGAAATAAAAATTGATATGGTGGCCGTTTCCATACCGCAACACGCTGCATAGTTCAAAAACACAAACATATTTGAATGGCTGTGTCAGACGAGAAAACAAATGTGTAACAATATGCCGCTATCGCTCACGGCCATCAGTATACAGCGCCGGTTCTTGGCATCGTCTTCTTGGATAACTCACTTTACCCTTATTATTTGCTTTAGGGAGCATGTTAAAAGTTGTAAATCATATTTTGTTCCTATTTACTTTATTCGGATTTCGCAGCGTACAGATTACAACATCAACATAGATTGTCAATGGTCTGTCAAGGGGACTTTAGAAATGTTTCATAGAGATGTTTGACAGCAAAGCTTACAATTTAAAGAGATAGTTTTGATTATTCATGAAGGGCATAGCGATAGTGTCTTTGCAAAGGGCCCCCTGACTCTCCTATACTCACCTTGTCTGTGTTCCTTCACTGCTTCTTCCCTCTTCACAGTTAGTTGCCATACCTGGGGGTTCTGGGTATGCAATGCAAGAATATATGACCCAATCCCCTACTGCAGTTACAGCCTATCTCTAGGCTTAGGCCATGCAGGGCAAAGCAGCAGTGTCTTTTGCAAGGGGCCCCCTGGCTCCCCTATACTCACCTTGCCTGTGCTCCTTTACTGCTTCCTCCCTTTTCACAGTTGGTTGCCATACCTGGGGGTTCTGGGTATGCAAGAATATATGACCCGCTCCCCTGCTGCATTTACAGGCATTCTTTAGACATAAGTCATGCAGGGCACATCGAGGATGTCTTTGCAAAGGGCCCCTTGCTTCCCCTATACTCACCTTGCCTGTGCTCCTTCACTGTTTCCTCCTTCTTCGCAGTTGGCTGCCATACCTGGGGGTTGTGGGTATGGAGGAACATATGACCCACTCCCCTACTGCAGTTACAGACAATCTCTAGGCTTAGGCCATGCAGGGTAAAGAACCAGTGTTTTTGCAAGGGGCTCTCTGGCTCCCTTATACGCACCTTGCCTGTGCTCCTTCACTGCTTCCTCCTTCTTCACAGTTGGCTGCCATACCTGGGGGTTCTGGGTATGGAGGATCATATGACCTGCTCCCCTGCTGCAGTTACAGCCAATCTCTTGGCTGAAGTCATGCAGAACAAAGTGACAGTGCCTTTGCAAAGGGCTTCCTGACTCCCCCATACTCACCTTGTCTGTGTTCCTTCACCACTTCTTCCTTCTTCACAGTTGGCTGCCATATCCAGAGGTTTTTGCTATGGAGGAACATATGACCCATTCTCCTGCTGCAGTTACAGCCAATCTCTAGGCTTAAGCCATGCAGGGAAAAGCAGCAGTGTCTTTGCAAAGGGCCCCCTGACTCCCCTATACTCACCTTGCCTGTGCTCCTTCACCGCTTCTTCCCTCTTCACAGTTGGCTGTCATACCTAGGGGTTCTGGACATAGAGGATCATATGACTCACTCCCCTGCTGCAGTTACAGGCAGTCTTTAGGCTTAAGTCATGCAGGGCAAAGTGACAGTGTCTTTGCAAAGGGCCCCCTGACTCCCCTATACTCACCTTGCCTGTGCTCCTTCACCACTTTTTCTTCTTCACAGTTGGCTGCAATACCTGGGGGTTCTGGGTATGGAGGAACATATGACCCACTCCTCTGTTGCAACTATAGCCAATTTCTGGGTGTAAGCGTTGTCACATGACTTAAAGAATAATGTCACAGCTTCTTTCTTTCATTTCACCAGCATCTGCAGGGAAGGAAGGAGAGTAGCCAAGGTGACAATTAAAGTTGGCCATACACCAAGAGAACTTTGTCCGATTCCCAATGAACCAGCCAAAATTCATATTTTATAGGTGGCCATGTTGGCCCCTTCCTGCCCAGCAGCCTTCAACTGAAAAATTGACTTGGGCAGGTGGAAAATTGGTTGACGAACAATGGCTGCATCCCATCAGATGCAGCTGCTGTTTGGGTATCCAGACAGTCACCAACACCAGTCAGATTACAATAGTCAGCACCACAGATTCACCCATCCAAGCTGTATAGAGTAGATTATTTTTGTTTAACCTGCAGGTATTAGTGTTTGGCCACCTTATCGATGTTGGGGGCAGTGATCCTGGGGAGGGGGGGGGGTTGGGTCGGGCTGTGCAGTGACCATAACTTTGCCCTGCATGGACATAGTGACAGTGTCTCTTTAAAGGAACCCTAGTGGGGCAAGGAAACAGAAGATGCCATTGCTGAATAGCTCTTCAAAATTCGGTGCTATCATTCTTAGGGCTTGCGCACACGAACGTTGTTATAAAATGCTGTCTTTTTACATACAAACACTGTTCAAAGTTATGTTTTCAAATACAAAACTCAGCAAAAGCATTTTCCCTGCTTTGCCTGCAATGCAAACATATTTCAATAGCGCCTGTTACGTTACAACTGTAGTCCACACTGCAACATTGAATTTAATGGGAATCGGCTGACCTGTGCTTGATGCGCTCTTTAAACCCATGTCCAATGCTGGAAAACGGCTCCTGCCTGCACAAGCTCTTATTAGTGCTTCTTAGTAGGTCACTATGCTGAAATATTACGTCTTCAAAAACATGGTGTGCATGTTTGTTTCAAGCCTCTGACTTACCAAGTAAAGAATGATAGAGATGACAGTACTGAAGAGTGTATCTACTCTAATTAAAATGGGTACACCAGCCTGGTTCTTGACCCAACCTAAGCATAGCTTGTTATACAGGCAATTGTGATTGCTGTACTACTGCACTTTAAAGTTTTTATATTTTTACAACTTGTTGGAAAAATCTGTGTTATGGCCATTCATTGGTTCCTTCTGTATGGTAAAAGAGAATGAGGTGTTAACCATGCATGTGCCACAATTCCTCGTCTTTAGAAACCACAAAGGAGATAATGGCAGGTCCAAATAAATGTCATCCAATGGCTGAAAAAGTATAAACACCACAGGTTGCCCCAAAATTATAGAGTAGTTGAACAAGCAGGCATGATCTGACCACCTTCTACATCGTGACTGGCCGACTTTACTAACAGCAACCTTGGTAGGATGTTTGTCAATCTACAATGTATGAGTAAACTGGGATGTCTATAGACGTAAGAGTATGGTTGGACAAGCAGACACGATCGGACCTCCCTCTACAAAGTGACTGTCCGACTTCATTAGCAGCATCCTTGGAAAAATGTCTCTCAATCCATGAATGGCCTAGGATGTCTATTGACATAAGAGTAAGGTTGGGCAAGCAGACACGATCTGACCACCCTCTACACAGTGACTGTCCGAGTTTACTAGCAACATCCTTGGTCAGACGTCTCCCAATCTATGAGTGGCCTAGGGTGTCTCGACATATGCAAAATGGTTGGATAAGCAGGCACGAATAGACAATGCTTTACATAGTCACTGTTCGACTTTACTAACAGCATCCTTGATAAGACATCTCCCAATCTATGAGTGGCCTACAATGTCTGTAGACATAAAGGCACAGTTGGACAAGCAGACATGATCAGACCATGCTCTACATCAGGGATCTCCAAACTACGGCCCTCCAGCTGTTGCAGAACTACACATCCCATGAGGCATTATAAAACTCTGACATTCACAGACATGACTAGGCATGATGGGAAATGTAGTTCCTGAACAACTGGAGGGCCATAGTTTGGAGACCCCTGCTCTATATAGTGACTGTCTGACATTACCAGAAACATCCTTGGTAAGACATCTCTCAATCTATCAGTGGCCTCCCATGTCTATAGACATAACAGCATGGTTGGACAAGCAGATATGATCTGACCACCCTCTACATAGTAACTGTCCAATTTTACTAGCAGCATCCTTGGTAAGAAACCTCCCAATCTATGAGTGGCCTGGCATGTCTAAAGACATAAGAGCATGGTTGGACAAGCAGGCATGATCTGGCCACCCACTACATAGTGACTATTTGACTTCATTAGCAGCATCCCTGGAAAAATGTCTCTCAATCTATGAATGGCCTGGGATGTCTAAACATAAGTGTATGGTTGGGCAAACAGACAGGTTCTGACAACCCTCTGCATAGTGACTGTCCAGGTTTACCAGAAACATCCTTAGTAATATGTCGCCCAATCTTTGAGTAGCCTAAGATGTCTATAGACAAATGAAAATGGTTGGACAAGCAGACATGATCACACCATACTCCACATAGTGGCTGTCTAACTTTACCAGCAACATCTTTGGTAAGACATCTCCCAATCTATGAGTGGCCTGGCATGTTGGCTTGTCCAACAGACTATGCTCTACATAGTGACTGTCTGACTTTAGTAGCAGCATCCTTGATAAGACACCTCCCAATCTATGAGTGGCCTACGATGTCTATAGACATAAATGCACAGTTGGACAAGCAGACATGATCTGCCCACCCTCTACATAGTGACTATCCACTTTTAGTAGCAGCATCCTTGGTAAGACATCTCCCAATCTATGATTGCCCTGGCATGTCTAAAGACATAAGAGCACAGTTGGACATGCAGACATGATTTGACCACCCTCTACATAGTGACTGTCTGAGTTTACTAGCAACATCCTTGGTCAGACGTCTCCCAATCTATGAGTGGCCTAGACTGTCTAGACATATGAAAATGGATGGATAAGCAGGCATGAATAGACCATGCTCTACATCTCCCAATCTATGAGTGGCCTGGCATGTTGGCTTGTCCAACAGACTATGCCCTACATAGTGACTGTCTAACTTTACTAGCAGCATCCTTGATAAGACATGTCCCAATCTATGAGTGGCCTACGATGTCTATAGACATAAATGCACAGTTGGACAAGCAGACATGATCTGCCCACCCTCTACATAGTGACTATCCACTTTTAGTAGCAGCATCCTTGGTAAGACATCTCCCAATCTATGAGTGGCCTGGCATGTCTAAAGACATAAGAGCATGGTTGGAAAAGCACACATGATCTGGCCACCCTCTACATAGTGACTGCCCAATTTCACTAGCAGCATTCTTCGTAAGCAGTTTCTCAACTGAGATGTCTATAGATCAGGGTTGCTCAACATTTTTTCAGTAAGAGCACCCTTTAAAATGATGCACACTCTTGAGGCACCCCATTCTAAAATGTAAAAAAACTAAACTAATAGTTTTACAGAACGCAGCAACATCCACACATGCAGGACACTCAACGTTAGAGGTGATTTATTCTTCCAAAGCAAATACACCTTTGCCCACTAGTACTGGCTACCAGTGTTTCTCTTCTCTCTTAGTTTCTCTCCCTCGCTCAGCTAATGTAAACCTAGTGATGAAGGAGAGAGGCAAACAAGGATGCAATGCAGGCTCCCAAACCTCCTCCTTTTCAATCAATGACATCATTGGTTGTTAGGACACCGGCAGGTACAAAGTTGTGATGGTGCACAATGAAAACGTGTGGCTTTGTGTAACTGAAAGGCAGGCTTGATCTACCTGCTGTTTTGTGTTGTGTACACCTTTTTAGGCAATTTGTAGGCATGTTTGAAGAAACCCGAAGGCACCCTAGGGTGCCTTGGCACCCTGGTTGAAAAAGGCTGCTACAGACATATGAGTATAATTGGACAAGCAGGCATGATCACCAGTTCAAGGCAAGGTTCTTTAGAACCAGAAATGAAAATGGTAAACAAGCAGCAAAGGTTGCAGGGCTTACACTTTTTATACCTCCCTACTACTAAAGCATGCCCGACCCTGCTGATCATCCTATGCATGGAGACCAGGGCCGCTGATAGGGGGGGGGGGGGGCACCAGCTTGTAGGGGGCCCAAGCACACAGGGAGGGGGGATTAGTGATGGACAACAAATACAGAAATCTTCCTCCAGCACCTGAATCTGATCTGTCCCTCTCCCTGCTATCAGCTTTTATCTGTTGAGAAAGAGACAGTTGTCCCTCACTAATCCCCCTCCCTTGTGTGGGACCCCTCCCAGCACTGGCTCTAATGTTATCTCTGCTCAGGAGTTTATTTGTAAATTGTAACATTGTTTCTCTCTCTCTCTCTGTTTCTCTGATCGCTGAGCTCCAACTGCCCAGCCTGGATATTTTTCCCATCTCATCTTTTTTATTTAACAGTTTTTTTTTTTGATTTAGCAGGAATTATGCGAGTTATGTTATATTTGTGTATGATAATAGTGATTTTGTTGTAATTTTAGCAGAATATATCTTTAATATTTTCTTGGGGGGGCTCTGCCAGGTAGTCTGTACGGGGCCCCGCGATTTCTAACAGCAGCCCTGATGGAGACCACACTAGCTAAAAGCAAATGCTGAAGCGTTTATTTTTTATGGGCTGCCCTAATTGGTAACCAGTTTTTAAAGGCCGTTGTTAAATTTGTGGATAGCTGTCAATCTCAGTTACATGACCTTCAAACTTTGTCCCAGCCTGTAGGCCAAAATTATCCGATCACACCCTAAAGTAGTAGCTGATCCGCACTAAGCAACGATGATATGATTCCAATGAATGGGTATCTGAAGCATTAGGCATCAGCAGTTCTGTAATTATTCAAAACAAACAACGTGTATTCCAGTGTTACACAATGGGTGTGACAATCATCCCGATTCTATCCTAATTATGATGCAGGTGTTAATGTGCTTTTAGAGCCCCGGCACCAAGTCTCTAGCCCCGACATCTGCTTGTCAGGAAGATGCTTTGTTTTAGGCATTGAGCTAATGAGTTGGGGGATTACCAAAAACAAGAGGTGAGGTGTGACAATCAAATCAGACCCATCATACTATGACTGCTAATCTAAATCAACAATGACTTGGCAACTGAGGAAAGCAGCAGAAGATAAAAGTTAGTGTGAAATTTACAGAACAAGACACAATAAAAAAGCAGAATATCATTTTTTTTATTATCCTAATGATCACTTTACAGGTAAAAATAGGGCAAATAAAATTGGTTTACAACAACAATTTAAAGGGAATAATGTGAAAGAAAATAAAGTGAAAAAAGAAGACCTGTCTGTAATTGTGCTACAAAATAATGGCACTACATAGTCCATGACTGACCACTGGTTTTATAACAATCGGCTGTTCATTTAGGTTTATACAACAAGATATAAGACAGGACTCAAATATGTGTGGCACCACATCCCAAAATGTATATTGCAAAAAGAGAAAAAGAAAATAAAGGTAGGACTTTGTAGGTAGCCACTAATCCCATTAAGGAACTTGAGTACTCAATTAGTAAAATGTATAGGTTTATTATGACAATATTATAAGATATATTAAAACCAAACCATGAACAGACATGTGTGGAACGTACAGAGCAATATCTCCTCATTATATAGAAAGATTTCCCCCGGTCAGGGTACATGTGACCTGTGGGAATACCCATTCAGTATTAGGAACTGCAGAATCTGCGATAATCTAGAAGGTATCCGGGTCTCACGGGTACCCCAGGTTGCTATTGCCAAAGGATTCCTACGTGTTTCACTTAAAGCTTCGTCAGGAGATCCTATTGTTGCCAAATCCCAGGGGGAAGAAAAGAAAAAGAGACATGAAGCACCTATGAAGACATGAAGGGACATATCCTGGATCCCCCAAGCAGAGGGGTATTTTACAATAAAGGATCAGCACAAGTGGGAGCAACTGCTCCACGTCTTAACAGAGAGAAACTGCTTGGAGGGATGACTACACTACTATCTATCATATACTGGATTCAAATTTGTTTATCCTAGGTCGGCCATTTTTGGAAAGTGTTATTTACCCTGGAACGATACTCCTGAGGCTCTGACCATAGAGAGAGATTTTTTTGTGTCCTGTGTGCTCCCTCCCTTTCCAGCTGGAGCTTGTGTGTCTGAGGTCCCTCTTTGTGTCACCATACGGTTCTGGGTGCTTCATGTCTCTTCATGTATCTGACATTTAAGTATCGTTCCAAGGCCTTGGGGGGGGGGGGGGTGTTGGTTTTGACACCCCCCCAAATTTTTATTCACCGGCCGCCACTGGAAACAAGTATAGTAAAAGAACAAAATCTTTACCTAAAATGTTGTTGGACCACCTTTGGCATCCAAGATGGCCTGAATTCTCCTGGGAATTAACATATATAAGTCTTGGATGGTGAATAATGGAATCTGATACCACTCTCCATGCAAAATTCTGGGACACAATCCTGTGGAATGTTCTTTTGTCTCTTTTGATCAATTGCCCATGTTGACTACGCTTATCAATGTTTTCCCGGAAACTGTATATGTCGTCATAACTTTTGATACTATATCTCGCGTCAGGGCAAATTAATTGGCACCTTTAGTCACAGAGGCACCAGCTAAGCAGTCACTAACAATTTGTCCTCTTTGAAACTCAGTAAGCTCTGACATGACTCAGTATTACTAGCAGCACGCACAGTGAATGACAAAAGTGAGGCTTCCCACCTGTTAGCTACTGTAGGTGTCTCATCACACAGCGGAAGCAAAAGAATGTTACATCACTTCCGCTTTCAATGCAAAAAATGTTGTCACTTTCACACCTGCAAATCAAGTAGCGTTTCCATATTTTCGTTCAACCCCTGTAAGACGTAAGGCAAACTGCCTTGTTCTTGTGTTGGGATAGCATTGGGCAACGCAGCCCAATACTGCTGGGGTGAATGGGTCTTCAATGCAGAACTAAACATGCCAACACTTCCTCACTGGCTTCCTCATTGGTGCCAAAATCCACTCCCTGGCTTCTTCTGAGTTTGGGATCTTCATCCATCTTCACTGGCCAGGCTGAGATGGTTTAACTCCACATGTGCATGGAATTGTATTTATTTCGGAACTGCACATGACCAGCACAGAGCACATTCTAAAACAGGTAAAAAGCCTTTATTGCAAAAATGGCATAGAATGTCTCTTGGGCAATAAAAATCCTTCCTGGTCACAAGGTTTTTCAATTTAAGGCTAAAGCTGGCGATAGATTGGTAGAGTTTTTGTATTTTTGTTAGCTGACAGGTTTCTCTGTCCATTCCATACAGAGAGGATGAATGAATCTTCCTCTGTGCCTCCACTTCCCACCGGCTTTCAAAATACAGGAACAGTACCTGCAGCTGATTAAATTCAGCTGCTTTTTGGCTAACAAATTTCTGATTGGCTCCTTTAATTTTCCAATCAGGTGATGTCAGGCAGGAGGGGACCAACAGGGCTTTCCACTGAGCAGGAACAGGACAAAAGCCGTATAGTGTATGGTCAGCTTAAGTTTTGCTTTAACCCTAACCCATTAACCCTTGACTCTACAGCCACCCATAAATGGATCAAAATTCGGTCAGGTTAGCAGGGACAGACCAAATTTTGATCCATTTATGGGCAGGCTGGTTGTACAGAACTTTTGACTTCTGTACAACCAGCCTGTTGGAAAATTTTTGCTCAATCAGTGCTGCTGGCTATAGCCGGTGGTGCTGATGATTGTATTGTATAGCAGAGAAGCCTACCCACCATTATAATACAATAACTCCACGGGAGGGATTCCCCCCATCCACCTAGAATGTGGTTAAATGAAAGAAAACAATTCATGTATGGACGGCTTATCACTGACCTTGCACCTAACCTAATCCCCTAATATCCATTCTGCATCATCTTCATAACACAGAACACTTCCCGCCTTGTTATTGAGATAAGGAGACAGAGAGGTATTCTAACCCTCAGTATACAGTATAGTGAGTGGCCACTGTCGCTCTACTACAGCTTTTCTCAATCTTTTTACCCCAGAGGAACCCTTAAAATAATTCAGGTCTCAGGGTACCCTTGCAAAAACCAATTAATTTGGTGGCCAGTGGGGAAAAGGCCATCCTTACAGTGGTGGTCATACTGCCACATTAACAGTCATTGGGTTCATGCAGCTGACTCTGGCAAGTGGTGTTGAACCCAGAGCTATTCGGGAACCATTAAATGGGAGGCCAACCAGTCACAGTTCAAGGAACCCCTAGCAACTTTTAGAGGAACCTTAGTTGGGATTGTCTTCTGTAGGACAATTAGTGTAACCAGAAGAATCACCAGGTAAAAAGCTTGAACATAACAAATATGACCATAAATCTAGAATGGGTAAGTGGAAATATATTACATTTTTGTTCTTGAGTTTAGACTTTTTTTGCACTGTTGATGTAATAAACATAAAAGATAATTTTTCGAACTTCAGCAATTGCAGAACAGTAGATATGGTATAAAGTCTAACTAGTATTTGGTAGCACAAAGCCTTTAGGCAGTACATTTCCGTTCAGAACAATCAGAATCTTGTAGATCTGTGACATGGTCTAACCCTGTACTGTAGAGAAAAAGGGTTAACTTTCCAAAACTTGCATAAACTCTAAAGTTGCCATCACAATTTATGTGCAAATGGTGCAACAAAATCCCTCTCGGGGCTAGACGGGAGTTTCAAATTCAGCTCCATTTAAAGGGGAATTTGAAAAGCCAACTAACTACAGCATGAGCTCCATTTACTTCTCAGCAAAAGTCGTGCAACAAACAGAACGATCGGAAGGTGAACAAAGGCGGCAGTGTGAGGGAGAAAGTGCAGTGTGTATGCTCTGGCTGGGCATTAAAATGCCTTCCTTTTATAGTCTACGCTCCCAACACTTTACCGTGTGTAAAAAATCCTCTCCATCTCCCCACTCAGCCCGCAGAGAGCTCGAGGAGTCACGTTCCCATGGACTCGCCCCACACAATCCCTCGACAGGATGTGGCATTCTGTCAGAATGCCCATTGCACGCATTCAGTTTTTTTTTTTTTTTTTCTAATCGTCCAGTGAATGGAATGGGGGGCCGCGGAACAGTGAACGAGACAAAAGGCAGTGACAAGACCGGTTTACGCTATATATTATTATAATTTAGTTCATACAGTAGTTCTTTTTCAACAACCCAAGAATCAAAAAGGTAAGGTCAGTGGTGGTTGACTTAAGCTGGCCATAGACATTTTAAATCTTGTCTTGTTGAGCAGGAACTGTCCGAGAGTCGAACCATGTAGGGGCAGACTGAATGTACCCAAGCTGATTTATCGATCAACTTGGGTACAACCAGTGGGTACCCAGGTACAACCCCTGGTTTTAGGAAAGAAAATAACTCTATCTATGGCCAGCCTTACTTGATATTGTGGGCCTCAGGTGCATCACTAAAGGGCCTCATATAATATTCAGTGAATGTAATGCTATAGAAAGCTGTCAGTCTGACAATGTGCTGCAGGAGATAATCAGAGACTAGGGGCAGGCTTCAAGAGATGGTCGGAGTCTACAGGCTTGCTAAAAAAAGATGATCACAGACTACAGGCATGATACAAGAGATGATCAGAGACTAAGGGCATGCTCCAAGAGATGGTCAGAAAACAGGGGCATGCTACAAGAGATGATCAGAGATTAGGGGCATGCTACAAGAGATAGTCAGAGACTAGGGGCATGCTGCAAGAGATGGTCAGAGACTAGAGGCATGCTATAAAAGATGGTTAGAGACTAGGGGCATGCTACAAGAGATGATCAGAGACTAGGGGCATGCTACAAGAGATGGTCAGAAATTAGGGGCATGCTACAAGAGATAGTCAGAGACTAGAGGCATGCTATAAAAGATGGTCAGAGACTAGGGGCATGCTACAAGAGATGATCAGAGACTAGGGGCATGCTACAAGAGATGGTCAGAGACTAGGGGCATGCTACAAGAGATGGTCAGAGACTAGGGGCATGCTACAAGAGATGATCAGAGACTAGGGGCATGCTACAAGAGATGATCAGTGACTAGGGGCATGCTACAAGAGATGGTCAGAAATTAGGGGCATGCTACAAGAGATAGTCAGAGACTAGGGGCATGCTGCAAGAAATGGTCAGAGACTAGAGGCATGCTATAAAAGATAGTCAGAGACTAGGGGCATGCTACAAGAGATGATCAGAGACTAGAGGCATGCTACAAGAGATGGTCAGAAATTAGGGGCATGCTACAAGAGATAGTCAGAGACTAGGGGCATGCTGCAAGAGATGGTCAGAGACTAGAGGCATGCTATAAAAGATAGTCGAGACTAGGGGCATGCTACATGAGATGATCAGGGACTAGGGGCATGCTACAAGAGATGGTCAGAGACTAGGGGCATGCTACAAGAGATGGTCAGAGACTAGAGGCATGCTACAAGAGATTATCAGAGACTGCAGATGTGCTATAGGAGATGGCAAGAGACCAAGGGCATGCTACAAGTGATGGCCAGGACCATGCACACGCTACAAGAGATGGTGAGAGACTGCAGGCCTACTATAGGAGACGGTAAAGACCAAGGGTATGCTACAAGAGACGGCCAGAGACTGCAGACACGCCATAGGGGTTGATCAGACTATAAGTATGGTGAATAAATAGATGGTCAGAGATTGCAGATATGCTACAGGAGATGATCAGAGACTACAGGCATGCTCCAAAAGATGGTCAGAGGCCACAGACATGCTTCAGGGGATGGCTAAAACGAATTTGGTGGTCAGAGACTATGGGCATACTACAAGAGTTGGTCAGAGCCTGTAGACATGCTACAAGATATATTCATGCTTGCTACAAGAGTTGACAAGAGACTGAAGATTTGCTACAGGAAATGTTTAGAGGCTATAGGCATGGTACAAGAGAAGGTCATAGACTAAAGACATGCTACAGTAGATGATCAGAGACATTGGGCATGCTAAAATAGATGGTCAGAGACTGCAGATACTGTATGTTACAAGAGACTGTCACAGACTACAGGCATATCACAAGAGGTGGTCAGAAACAACAGACATAAAACAGGAAATGATCAGAGACTACAAGAGAGGGTCAGAGATTAATGACACACCACATGAGATGGTCAGAGAAAACAAACATGCTACCAGAGATGATCAGAGAGTGTGAACATGCTATAGGAGTTGTAGTAGACTGTGAACATTCTATAGGAGTTGTAGTAGACTGTGAACATTCTATAGGAGTTGTAGTAGACTGTGGACATGCATCAGGATATGGTCATAGACTGGAAACACATTACATGAGATTTCCAGAGATACCTGATATTACAGCTCCTTTACAAATCGGTTCTTTCACAATTTCTGCTCTCTACAGCCATCTTAATATTACTTTTGCCACATCTGACATTTCTTTTAACAAGCAAGACATTTTAAAAGAACAGAGAAAAAAAAAACACATAAAACGGAGAGAGGGAGCACAGAAAAAATAAGATAATGTGGATGAAATGTGGATGAAATAAACCCAAACAGTTCAGTTCAAAAACCTGACTTTAGTAAGTACTTAGTTAAGCAAAGCACTGGCTACTGTGTGCAGGGAGCCTGAGGGCCACACAATACATGCCAGAGAGCCTCATGCAAGGCCACAGGTTGGGCCCCGGTTTTCTTGAGTCTGTCAGATCTTCCTATGCTGGGGGGAAAAAGGTGATAGTAAAGTACACTCAGTACACCTGGTCAACACGAAAGTCTCAGGTGATTTGGAGTGAAATGTGGTGATGTCATTACTATGCTTCTTACTGTTCTCTTTTCTGGAGAGGAAACTGTACCTTATGACCTGTAGTGCAAGGATTACCCTGCTTTAGGCTCTTTCATCTGTATTGTGGATCTGTGCTCCCTCCACCTTTCCTGCTGCTTCTTGAATTGCATTTGCTTTTTGGTGCAGTAAAGGAAAAGCCATTCAAGAAGCAGCAGGAAAGGTGGAGACAGTGGCCTTGAGCCTAACTAGGCTTCTCATGTGTTGCTCTATCTTTTAAGTGGACATGAACTTTAAAAGTGAAGATTTGCTATCTAGAAATATTAACTGTGCCAAAGCAGAACCCAAACATCTTACTTTGTGTCTTGAATTCCTCCTAGAAAATAGCTGTGCACTTCCTGTCCCTAGAGTCTTATAGCTCTATATATGTAGTATCAGATCATCTAAAGCACTGCTGCCTCTGATTGATAGTCTCATCAGATTTAGAGTGGGATTTGCTAACTTTGGTCACTACTATGCTGATCACTGTTCTTTTTGCTGGAGGGAAAGCTGCACTTGAGGGCCTGTAGTGCAAGGATCCACATTTATCTGCTTCTTTTATTTATTATGTGGATCTGTGCTTCCTCCACCTCTCCTGCTGCTTCTTGAATATTACCAGGGCTTTTTTCAGCGGGAACGCGGGGGAACGCAGTTCCGGCACCTCCAGCACTAAATGTATGTAATGGCAAGGGGTGCTGGGGTGTGCTACAGGATCTATTGATGCTGGCTGCTGGGGATCTATTGTCATTGGAGGGGATCTATTTTTGCCTGAGGGGGAGGTCTGTTGTTGCTGTGGGGAATCTATTGTTGCTGAAGGTGGCTCTTCTGTTGCTGGAGGTCAGTTGTTGCTGGGAGGGATCTGGAGAGTCTATTGATGTTGGCTGCGGGTGGGATCTGTTTTTGCTGCCGGGGGTCTATTGTTGCTGGGCGGGGGAGTATTTTGTTGCAGGTGGTCCATTGTTAGCGGGGAATCCAGTGTTCCTGGCTGCAGGGGATCTATTTTATTTCTCTTGTTATCGTTAACAAATGCCATGCAAATTACATTAGACCACGAATGTTACTTGGTTCTATATTCTCTGAAAGGGGCAGTACTGGGAGGTGGGTGGGGTTTGGAACCAAGGAACGATCCTCGAAGGTTGACAGGGGCGGAGACAAGGGGATACCCAGAAAGGAGGAGTTCCTGCACCTATTCTCTGAGAAAAAAAGCCCTGAGTATTACCCAACCAATTATCATGGGGAAGCTCTGACATGAGGAGGCAATGCCTTGCCTCTACCAAGATGTTGGCTTCCACAGAGTAGCACAATGAATAGCAGGTCAGTAATGGGGAAAAGATCAGTTGCAGGAAACCAAAAGGCAACACTGGTGACTAGTCCACTGTCCTCCGCTTCTCCTTTTTTGGGCACAGCTTCTACATTTCAGGTCCTCTTAAGGAACATGTGAAAGTGGTGGGGGACAGTTATAGCCAAATGACCTGATTTTGCTTTGGAAGACAAAAATATTTGTACAGCTTTTTTGCAACATTTTTTTTGGTATTACGTTTGTCCTTTCCTTTGTGGCAGGAATGTAGCATAATTGGTTCTATGCACTCTGTAAAACATTGAAGAATTTGAAAAGATATAAACAAGTAAAAATAAGAGTCTTTAATGGCCCTATAAGGCCTCACGGCCATAAAGCAACCTTCGTGACATCAAGGAAACCTATAACCGAATGTTTAATTAGATACATTTACAATGCAGGAAATACTTTTTAAATAAGGAAACAGCATTTACCGCCTTCTTCATTGTTTCCACTTAACATTAAAACGTCCTGGCTCTAATGTATAACACTGAAGTTGCCAGGAAAAACTGCTTGAAACTATTAACACTGCTGCTGACCCTGGTCACTCTTCTCTGGATGGACTGTGGCCAGTCTGTACAGAGCTGTATGTTGATGGAGTATTATGTCTCCTTGATCTGGTTATTGCTCATAAGACAGCCTCCAACCTATGGGTTCTGCCAAATTCAAAGCTGGTTGTATTTGGCATGTCAAATTTGATGGGAGACCTGCCTGCCTTTATTTTAAAATCTATGCCTCTGTGCTTAGTGGTTGTCTCTTCTGCTCAACAACACTGGAGTCCTGGGTGCAAATCCTGTCCAGGACACTATCTGTAAGGAGGCTGCATGTTCTGTGCTTGTGTGGCTATACTCTGCTTTTCTTGAGTTTCCATGTTCTCCTGCTGCTTGCGAGGGGTTTACTCTGGTTTCCTCAAGTTTGCATGTTCTCTCTATGCTTGCGTGGGATCATTCCAGTTTCCTTCAGTTTGCATAATCTTGCTGGGTTTGCGTGGGATTACTCCGGTTTCCTTGAGTTTGCATGTTCTTGCTGTTCTTGCATGATTTTACTTAGACTTCATTAAGTTTGCATGTTCTCCCTGTGCTTGCGTGTGATTACTCTGGTTTCCTTGAGTTTGCATGTTCTTGTTGCGCTTGCTTTGGTTTACTCCAGTTTCCTTGAGTTAGCATGTTCTCCCTGTGCTTCCGTGGGTTTACTCTGGTTTCCATAAGTTTGGATGTTCTCCCTGTGCTTGCGTAAGTTTACTCCAGTTTCCTTGCGTTAGCATGTTCTCCCTGTGCTTGCGTGGATTTACTCCAGTTTCCTTGAGTTAGCATGTTCTCCCTGTGCTTGCGTGGATTTACTCCAGTTTCCTTGAGTTAGCATGTTCTCCCCGTGCTTGCGTGGATTTACTCCAGTCTCCCTGAGTTAGCATGTTCTCCCTGTGCTTGCGTGGATTTACTCCAGTTTCCTTGAGTTAGCATGTTCTCCTGTGCTTGCGTGGGATTACTCTGGTTTCCTGGAGTTTACATTCTCTTCCTGTACTTGTGTGGATTTACTATAGTTTCCTCAAGTTTGCATTTTCTTCCTGTGCTTATATGGTTTTATTCCAGTTTCCTCAAGTCGGTATGTTCTCCCTGTGCTTGCATGGGTTTACTCCAGGTTCCTCGGGTTTGCATGTTATTGCTGTGCTTGCATGGTTTTACTTAGACTTCTTTTTGTTTGTTCTCCCTGTGCGTGTGTGGGTGTACTGCAGTTTCTTTGCTGTTCTTGCTATGCTTGCATGGTTTTACTTTGACTTTCTTGTGTTTCCATGTTCTCCCTGTGCTTGCATGGGTTTTCTCTGGCTTCCTTAAGCTTCCATGTTTTCCCTGTGTTTGTGTGTGTTCATTCCAGTTCCTCAAGTTTCCATGTTCTCCCTGTGCTTGCATCGGTTTACTCCAGTTTCTCAAGTTTATATGTTCTCCCTGTGGTTGCATGGCTGTACTCTGGTTTTCTCATATGTGCTTGATCTCCATATGCTTGAGTGGATTACTCTATTTTCCTCAACTTTCCATATTCTTCCTGTTTCCTCAAGTTTGCATGTTCTTGCCGTGCTTGCATTGGTTTACTTAGAATGTTCTCCCTGTGCTTCTGTTTACTCTGGTTTCCTTCAGTTTGCATTTTCTTCCTCTGCTTGCATGGATTTACTCTAGTTTCCGCTAGTTTGCATGTTCTCCCTGTGCTTGCGTGGGATTACTCCAGTTTCCTTGAGTTTGCATGTTCTTACTGTGATGGCGTGGTTTTACTTAGACTTCCTCAAGTTTGCATGTTTTCCCTGTGCTTGCGTGGGATTACTCCAGTGTCCTCGAGTTTGCATGTTCTCCCTGTGCTTGCATGGGTTTACAACTGTTTCTTAGAGTTTGCATTTTCTTCCTTTGCTTGCATGGGATTACTCTTGTTTCCTTGAGTTTGTGTGTTCTTGCTGTGCTTGCGTGGGTTTACTCCAGTTTCCTCAAGTTTGCATGTTCTCCCTGTGCTTGCATGGGTTTACTTAAGTTCCTCAAGTTTATATGTTCTCCCTGTGGTTGCATGGAATTACTACGGTTTTCTCGAATGTGCTTGATCTCCATAGGCTTGAATGGGTTACTCTATTTTTCTCAAGTTTCCATGTTCTTGCTGTGCTCGCATGGGTTTACTTAGACTTCCTCGAGTTAGAATGTTCTCCCTGTGCTTCTGTGGGTTTATTCTGGCTTCCTTCAGTTTGCATTTTCTCCCTGTGTTTGCGTGGGATTACTCCAGTTTCCTCAAGTTCACATTTCTTCCTTTGCTTGCATGGGATTACTCTTGTTTCCTTGAGTTTTCGTGTTCTTGCTGTGTTTGAGTGGGTTTACCCCGGTTTGCTCAAGTTTGCATGTTCTCCCTGTGCTTGCACGGGCTTACTTCAGGTTCCTTGAGTTTGCATGTTGTTGCTGTGCTTGCATGGGTTTACTCGAGTATGCTTAATCGCCATATGCTTGAGTGAGTTACTCTAGTTTCCTCAAGTTTGCATGTTCTCCCTGGGTTTAAACTGGTTTCCTTGAGATTGCATATTCTCCCTATGCTTGCATGGGTTTACTCCAGTTCCCCAAGTTTTCATGTCCTTCCTGTGCTTACATGAGTTTGCTTCAATTTCCTTCCACACTCTACGGACATGTTGGTAGGTTGACATGCTGGCCCTCATGGCAGGATCAGCAAGCATCATCATATTGATGAAAGCTGTAAATTTAAAACCTCTAAAAATTACAGTCACATGTCACCTATGTCCCAGTTAGGTTCCTGCACTGTCATCCCACTGTAAACACAAAACACAAAAGAAGGGCGCACCAGCCTAGCGCATTATCCTCAATAAGGCTTTTTATTTAAAAAGTATTAAAATATGTCTACTCACAAACAGGTGATGTAAACCAGCATATCAGATCCAACTAATAATGTTGGAGTCCACAGACTTTGCCTAGGATATTGGCTAACGCATTTCGAGGCGATGCCTCTTCCTCAGAGCCTCAAAGGCCTCCTCAGAAACGCGTTAGCCGATATCCTAGACAAAGGCTGTGGACTCCAACATTGTGGACGTTATTAGTTGGATCTGATATGCTGGTTTACATCACCTGTTTGTGAGTAGACATATTTTAATCCTTTTTAAATATAAAGCCTTATTGAGGATAATGCGCTAGGCTGGTGCGCCCTTCTTTTGTGTTTTGTGTTTACAGTGTTATGTCGACCACCCCGGTCGTAGAGGGCAGCAAGGTCTAGCCATTGTGGATGCCAAGTATGAGTCCCGTGACAGAAGTAGTCTGAGAGTCCTGATTCTGAGCGCAGGAGAGAGGTGCTAAGCATCGCAAATTTCTTTTGGAGCAGATATTGTCATCCCACTACAGGGGCTTCCAAAAGAAATTACAAATGGCCGTTTCAACACATATTATGCAGGCATAGTACACCGTTGTCATCATCAATTACCCTGCCCTGTGAAATGCCCTGCAGCTATTGCTGACATGCATGTAGACAGGAAGTGGCTCTAAAGATACCGCAGGGGATCAGCTGCACTGTAATGCAACAAAGGGGGAAAAAAAGGTGAAAGCAGTATTTTATTTTTTTTAAATAGGAATTGTTAATGATACACAGCACTTTAGAAAACAAGATGTTATTCAGTTCAGGATGTCATCTACTTTAATAACATTACTAACAAATAAATATTCATCAGCAATGATGTTGGATTTGATCTCGTTTTCACAATTTTTCAGATTTGTCATTCTCTTCTGCCACAGACTAAACAAGACGAGATCTGGTCAGCAGGTCACCTTTTAAACAATTAAGTGTCAGAAATGATCTCCGCTAATGTGTATTTCCTGCTCGGATGGCTCTAATTTAATATCTTTATTCAGCTGTTGATGGGTGTCATGTCGTCTCTGTATACAGATCTGACGGCAGATATACGGAGTCACAAAGTGGCAGAATGCTCTGGCTTTGATTACACGATCGGCTAGTCCAGCTATTATAACCTGCGTCCCGTTTGGTATCATAGATGAAACCATTCTTTTTAACTTTATGTCACAAATTGACTTTCAGAAATTGAAAGTAGATGAAAACGGTAAATAGATGACATTTGTTTTCTAAAGCACTGCGTATAATAAACAATTATTATTTTTTTTTTTTTAGGCCTCATTCACAAGGGCGCTGAGACCTGTATGCTGAGGATTGGCAAAGGAGGCAGAAAAATCACAGTAAGAAACAATTTCATGAAAAATAGATTACAGAGACTTTGGGTCATTTCACACGGGTGATCCGATCCGCCTGTCAGTTTTTCAGGCGGACCTGATCGGATCCTCCATGCAGCCCTATGGGGCAGCAAATGTCAGCGGAGACATGTCCGCTGACACCCGCTGCTCTCCAATCCGATCCTGCCGGTGAAATCCAGATGGATGGAAACCCTATTTTCCATCCGCCTGGCGGATCGGATCAGATTGGATCGGATGAGAACAGACAGGCGTTCCGTTCTCATCAGATCTCCCATAGAGGACAGCGGGGATCTGACAGATCCCTCTCTGCACACAGAGCTGTCATCCGCCTGCTCAACGGGGATCGGAGGATCGTTCCCCCGCTGAGCAGAACGGACCTCGTCGGACGGCGCACCATGTGAAAGGACCCTTTAGGTCAGGGGTGTTGAACTCAATTTCATTGCAGGCTGCATCAGCATTATGGTTGCCCTCAGAGGTCTGGTTCTATATGTAGCCCATCACCATCAGAAGTCAAGAGTCCCCCCTCTCCCTTACATCACAGTGCATCCCCTTACCGTGTGCTGCTGCTGCTAGGAGGAAGCTGGGGGCAGAGCTTGGAAGCAGAATCTGCAGGGTCTGGAGGTGGACCAGAGGAGGGCTGGAGTCAGCTGCCGGAGTCTGTTGAATTCTGAGACCAGGGGAGGTGGAGACGAGGGGGTGCTGCGGCTGCACAGAGAGGTGCAGGATCTGTAGGACGAGCTGAGTCCTCCTCTTTGCTGTCAACTGCTGAGATGTGGGGGGGGGGGGGGGGGGTAGTGGTATAGACTAACAGGGCAGATCATATTATCATGAAAATAAAGGAAAGCAAGCCTAAAAACAAAAACTAATGCAGCCATCACATCTAAGAATTGTTAAGCTGCATTATAGTTTGCTTTTGGGTTTAACCGGTTCCTGACCGCCCGCCGCCAATTTACTGCAGCAGTGCGGCCCTCCTGCGTGAAGCGATGTAGTACTACGTCGGTCGCACACCTGCAGCTGGGGGGCAAGCACGTGCCCTCCCCCACTCGGCAGCGGGGACTCCGATGCACGGGTCAGGTGGCTCCGATTGCTGCCTTACACCCACGATCCTTCCCGGCTGACAGAGAAGGACGATCGGCTGTTGTAAACACAGCCGACTGTTCTTCTCCCTGGAATGATCACAGAGCTCCTGTGATCCTTCTATATAGGATTACAGGTCTCTATGGTCATTTCACAAGCCACGCCCCCCCACAGTTAGAATCACTGCCCTAGGCTCCCATTTAACCCCTTAAACACCCACAGTGTTAACCCCTTCCCTGCCACTGTCATTGTTACAGTAACAGTGCATATTTTTAGCACTGATTACTGTAGTAATGTCACTGGTCCCCCCAAAAAGTGTCAAAAATGTCAGTCAGGGGTCCGATCTGTCTGCCGCAATGTCACAGTCCCGCAAAAAATCGCAGATCGCGACCATTACTAGTAAAAAAAAAAAAACAATAAAAATGACATAAATCTTTCCTGTAGTTAGTGGACGCAATCAAAGTTGTGCAAACCAATCAAAATACGCTTATTGCGATTTTCTTTTTACGAAAAATATGTAGCAGAAAACAAATTGGCCTAAAATGTTAAAACATTTTGATTTTTACATTTTTTTGGGGAATTTCATATAAAAAATGTGAAAAATATTGTTATTTTTGCAAAATTGTCGCTCTTTTTTTTATAGCGCATGATCAAAAAATCGCACAGGTGATCAAATACCCCTAAAAAAAAGCTCTGTTTGTGGGAAAAAAGGACGTCAAATTCGTTTAGGTACAGCATCGCATGACCGCGCAATTGTCCGTTAAAAGTCACGCAGTGCCGAATCGCAAAATACCCCCTGGTCAGGAAGGGGGTAAAATCTTCCGGGGCTTAAGTGGTTAATTATCATAATGATGGACACAAATTTTGAAGTTGTACAGCAAACCATAAGGAGGATGGCGGATCCCATGTAACACCTGAGGGCTCTTGTGTTGATTTCTTTCTAATTTGTGGTCAGGAGAAAAGAATCCTCTCGGCTGCCCATTAGGGGGCCATGGTTTGGTCCAGACAGTGTACGGGGACGGGCAGCGGTTAAGGACTCTATTAGCTGGGTAATTAAAACCAGCTGTAATCCGACCAGGTGGATAACATTGCTACAAAATGAAGGAGACCATTAGCAGGAAATGTTGTGCTACAGACAGACATCAAATCAGTTTAAGGAGATTGGATTTCAGTGTTCCATACACTTACCCCATTACTGTAATGTGCCGCGCGGTGCTGATAGCGGGCGAGCCGAGAAAACACTTATAATACAGTAGTGACATCTATATGAAACGAGAGGCATGCGCTGGGGAGAGCGATGTACACCGGACACCGCCGGCACAATTCACGTGACACCTGTGAGCAACGTCAAAGACTTGTCCTACTCGTTAGGTTTTATATTGGATTACCCGTACCTGTGCCCGAAAACTAATTATGTATCAGCTCCATTAACCTCCTGTATTCTGGTGCCATGCTGAGCTAAACGCAGCATTCACAGACACGGTAGGTAAAATTTAGGGGGCTCAGTCACACAAAGAAGAGAAACGAGTAAGACCAGCGCTACGGAAAAAAAAGGGGTGCTAAAAGATATGAAGGTGTGAGCTGCCACCAACTTACCCCTTGAGATTTGGGGGTACGGTATCAGAATGTTAGTGTGGGATGTTGGTTTGTGGAGCTACCTACTAAGTGTGCACAGATATGTGAAGTTTATATGAATAAAAATATTTTAAAAGGATATAGATGTTGCCTATGTAGTGATGTTTTCCATAAAGGTGCTGTTGTGCGTAAAGCCCCGTACACACGTACCGAATGTCGGCCGAACGATCGGCCGTCTTTTGTCCGGTGCTGTCCTGTCGGCTGAAAAGTGCAAAAGACTGCACACGAATTTTGTCGGCCAACAACAGCCGACTGCAGAAGTGATGTCATGTGATGGTTAACTTTCCGTGTGTTTTTTCTTTTCTGAGCATGCCCAGTCTTGCTAATCTGCTGTTTGTCGGCTGAATTCTGTACTGACTGGCGAACAATCGGCCGTTCTGGTGACGGCCAACAAAAATTTTAAAGTCTGCATGACAGATTCTGTTCGGCCGAAAATGCGCTGTCGGCTGTCGGAAGCATCATACTAACAAGCCGACAATCGGCCGATCGGTCGTCGGCCGAATATTTACGGCCGACAATCGGTACGTGTGTACGGGGCTTTAGTAAATATATACCAACTCAAATTACAAGTACAAGTATAAAATACCACATATAAATGAATATGTGCAATGTGCTTATGAAAGTGCTAGTGCTATACGTGCTAAATTAGTGCTGAAAAAATGCAAATAATCCCCAAAGTGCTTATGGTCTCTGTCCACCAGGGGTACTGTGATATGGTAGTTTAACAATCCCTGGTATATACTTGCATAGGCCGAATGTGTGCAAATGGTGCAACCAATAAAGTGACAATTGCAATCAATTATAGTCCTTATAGTGCTACATTCAGTCCATTCTGGCCGCCATTAGTTGTGATACAAAATATTCCAGTATATCCTTTGTGCTGTGTCAACAAAAGTTCAGTGCAGGTGTTACACCATATCTGTGTCCTCTGTGTTTTCACCCGTGGACCCCACTAGGTATTATAATTACCAGATTTCCCACCCCCTTGCATCAGGAGTAAAGCGTTTTTAGGGTACCGTCCTGTCCGTATCGGGATATCCCCCCCTCTGGTATCCGATTCCTAGTAGGGTCTGGTAATGCTCAAGGAGAAAGGATAGGATGCCCCATAGTGTAGTATTTCCATATTGTATTGAAATAAAAGTAATAACTTACAGTTAAGAATATCAATGTTCAGCAGTAAGCATTACCGTGGCGCTTTTGCGTTCCACGGCCAAGAACCACAAAAACCGGAAGTGACGTATTGACACTAGTCTCCGCCCTATGCGTTTTGTCACTACGACGTCATCGGGAACCACAGTCACACAAAAGGGTTTCTTTTGTGGGGTGTTAAAGTAATAATAAACCCTCCTAGAAATAATTTTTCTACCACCAACCTTTGTAGTATGCTGTTGTATGCTTCACCCATCCGCACACCTGGGATCGGCATGATGGGGGCCGACAGACAGAGGGGAGGGAGACTAGTGAACCTTCTGTCTTCTATGTGATGCATTTTTGGTAACAGGTTCTCTTTAATGAGATATCAGGGGTCTAAAACAGTGTTTTTCAACTCCGGTCCTCAGGGCACACTAACAGGCCAGGTTTGAAAGAAAACTGAAATACATCACAGGTGATGTAATTTGCTGCTCAGTGATTGCAGTTCTAGTCTGCATCTCCCCAAGGTAATACTTAAAATCTGGCCTGTTAGTGTTCCCTGAGGACCGGAGTTGAGAACCTCTGGTCTAAAACGCCCTGATGTCTAGCCTGTCCTCCAATTAAACTAATAGACCGCAGATCACACTGCATTCGTTTATTCACGTAACATGGGGACCCAGAAGGGATGTTTTACACCTTGCTTCCAGGCCAGTGACAGGAAGAGGAGATCAGTGAATGGATGTTCACTGGTTTCCCTACCCTCTGCTCGTAGGCACCTGGGACTGGCATAGTGGGTGCGGCGGGGCAGAGAGGAGGAAGACCAGTGAACTTTTTGTCCCCTATTTGATGGATTTTTGGTGACAGGTTCTCTTTAATGAAACATCAGTGAATGGACATTCATTGGTCTCTCTCCTCTCTGCCCAGTGGTACCAGGGACCAGCATAGCAAGTGCCACCAGACAGAGAGGAGGAGACCAGTGAACTTTTTGTCCTCTATGTAATAGATTTTTGGTGACAGGTTCTTTTTAATGAGACATAAGTGAATGGATGTTCACTGGTCTTCCTCCCCCCTGCCCAGTGGAACCCTGGACCGGCATGGTGGGTGCTGCTGGGCAGAGAGGAGAGGAACCAGGGAACTTCTTGTCCTCTATGTGATGGTTTTTTGGCTACAAGTTCTCCTAAATGAGACATCGGGGGTCTAAAAGACTCACCTGTCTTCCAATGAAACTAACAGAATGCAGATCACATTGCATTTGTTTCTTCGCGTGACATGAGGACCCAGGGATGTTTTACATCTCACTTCTGGGTCAGTAACAGGAAAGGGAGATCAGTAAATGGACGTTCACTGGTCTCCCTCCTTCTGCCCAGGGGAACCTGGGCCTCACATGGTGGGTGGCGCTGGGCAGAAAGGATTTTTGGTGACAGGTTCGCCTGGGCACACTCTAAATACCACATGCGCTTTAAGGTCAGGCTGGTGACCAGGGACAGCACTCCAAGGTCGAGACTCATTCCACAGGGTAGCAGTGTAGAGGGGTGGTTGAGGAATCTTCGGTCATAGGCCTCTGAAGGGAAGAAGTAGCAGCAGGTCAGGCACACACAAGAGCCTCCTCACTGATCCCTCTATTTTCTGCCCTGTCTCCAACTCGTTCTCTTCTCTCTCCCCGTTCCTGAAGGGACAACCAATGGGAGCATGATGGTGGGGACAATGACTGTCACTCACCCTGTACAAGGAGGGGAGGGGCAGGGCCAGACACTCTAACTTTGGCTATATGAACAGAGGAGGGGCAGGACCAGGACCGGTCACTCAGCTTGTATGGAGAGCAGTTGGTGGGGTGTCACTGCACAGGGCTGTCACCGAGCTGGTGAGCACTACAGGGGTCCATATACATCACTATAGAGGGGCCCTATACATTCGTATTTATCACTATAGACTAGAGGGTCCACATACATCGCTATGCAGCGGGTTGAGGTAAGGACTCCCAGTCTCCGCTCTAATTCATCCTAAAGGTGTTCTCTCAGGTTGAGGTGCAGGCCAGTCAAGTTCCTCCACCCCAAACTCACTCATCCATGTCTTTATGGACCTCGCTTTGTGCACTGGTCAAAATCATTTGTTGGAGGGGGGATTATGGTGTGGGGTTGTTTTTCAGGGGTTGGGCTTGGTCCCTTTGTTCCAGTGAAGGGAACTCTTAAGGCATCAGCATACCAAGACATTTTGGACAATTTCATGCTCCCAACTTTGTGGGAACAGTTTGGGGATGGCCCCTTCCTGTTCCAACATGACTGCGCACCAGTGCACAAAGCAAGGTCCATAAAGACCAGAGTTGTATAAAGTGCTCGAAACCCATACTTGAGTAAAAGTACAAGTGCTCGATCAAAAAGTGACTTGAGTAGAAGTGGAAGTGCTCGATCAAAAAGTGACTAGAGTAGAAGTACTAAAGTATTCAACATTTTTTGTACTTAAGTACTGCAAGTAGTTTTTTTAAAAAATGTTGCTACTCAAGTACTGAAAGTAAAAGTACCAGTAGTTTTGAAAAAAAAATGCTACTCAAGTACTGAAAGTAAAAGTACAAGTACTGTGTTATGTAGTTATTAAAGAAAGAAGTCAAAAGTTTGAACATCATATTGTTTTTTATTATTTCAAATGCAGCTTTTATTTATACATACAGTAGCATTTATTTTCGTATGCGCTGATAATACACATGTTTTGAGCTTCATGAAACCTGCCATCTACTGTTCTGGCAGTGGTAATTTTTATAATTGTAACGAGTAACTATGCAGCACAAAAAAAAAATATCGGAGTAGAAGTATTGAAAACATCGAAAAAATGTAGTGAAGTAAAAGTGGAAGTAGGAGAAAAAAATTCTACTCTAGGAAAGTACAGATACTGCCTTTCGGTACTTAAGTACAGTAGTGAAGTAGTTCTACTTAGTTACTATACATCTCTGATAAAGACATGGATGAGCGAACACCTTTGAGATGAATTAGAGCGGAGACAGTGAGCCAGGCCTTCTTGTCCACATCAGTGCCTGACCTCACAAATGCGCTTCTGGAAGAATGGTCAAACATTCCCATAGACACACTCCTAAACCTTGTGGACATCCTTCCCGGAAAAGTTGAAGCTGTTATAGCTGCAAAGGGAGGGCAAACCCAATATTGATCATTCATAGCGTAATATGTTTTCACTTCCAACCATAGGTGTGTGCAGCCTATTGCATTAGGGTGTGCACCCCAAAGTTGAAACCCACATGCCTTTCTCTGCAGCCTCAGCTGCACTGGACAGTGAATGAATGGAAAGTGTTCTGTGCTGCTGCCTGTTCATTCACAAACCGAAGCATAGTAAACAAAGTTAGATTGAACACTGTAAATGAGTGTGTTCACTGTGTTCATTTAGAAAAGGAAGGGGCTGGTAAATTACATATTGATTAGCCCCTTTCCCCACTCTCCATCATTAAACATCCCCCGCAGCAGCCGGGGGGACAGGAGTGAAGCTAGCAGCACTGCATTGGGGGGGAGGGGTGCAACACAGAGGGATACCTGGGCAGTAGGGGGAATCACCATCATACACAGTGATTAGGGTGTGTCCACGCACACCTGGCACACCCCCTGCACATGCCTATGCTTCCAATGAGTTTATTTAAAGCAAATCTGCACTCACATGTAATGGTTCCTGGAAAAAGCATAAAAAACAGTATAGAAATATAGGCAGAGATCCTCCTCTGTAAAACTTCTGTGTCTCAGGGACACCCAGAAGTGACGTCACTGGCTCCACCCAACGCGTTGTGTCACTGGTTACGTGATTTCCTCAGGTATATTTGTATGCTGTAGAGAAGGACCTTGTGACTTCACCTCTCCACCCCCTTTTTTTCTGACAGCTCAGACAAGCTTTATAAATTCTGGACTCTGAGTGGATGTAGAGAAGTTAAGACTGCAGCTAGATCTCTGTGTATCACTTTACTGGGTATATGTGAGGGTTTAAAACCACTTTAACCACTTCAATACCGGGCACTTTCACCCCCTTCCTGCCCAGGCCAATTTTCAGCTTTTAGCACTGTTGCATTTTGAATGACAATTGCGCGATCATGCAACACTGTACCTACACCAAATTTATGTCATTTTTCCCCCACAAATAGAGCTTTCTTTTGGTGGTATTTGATCACCGCAAGGTTTTTTCTTTTTTTGCTAAACAAATAAAAGATGACCGAAAAGTTTAAAAAAAAAAAGTTTTTTTGTTTATGCTATACAATTTTGTAAATAAATACGTTTTTTCCTGCACTGCTGAGCACTGATGAGGCTGCACTGACAGGCACTGATGATGAGGCACTGATGGGGTGGCACTGATATGCGCCACTGATAGGCAGCACTGATATGTGGCACTGATAGGTAGCACTGATATGCAGCATTGGTGGGCACTGATAGGTGGCACTTCTGGGCACTGATAGATGGCATTGATGGGCACTGATAGGTGGCACTTATGGGCACTGATAGGCGGCACTTCTGGGCACTGATAGGCGGCATTGATGGGCACTGATAGGTGGCGCTTATGGGCACTGATAGGCGGCACTGATAGGTGGCACTTCTGGGCACTGATAGGCGGCCTTGATGGGCACTGATAGGCAGCACTGATGGGCACTGTTAGGTGGCACTGATGGGCACTGATAGGTAGCACTGATGGGCACTGATAGGCGGCACTGATCTGAACTGATGGGCGGCACTGATGGGCGGCACTGATGGGCAATAATGGGCACTGGTGGGCGGCCCTGATAGATGGCAATGATGGGCACTGGCGGGCAGCACTGATGGGGAGGGCACTGAAGGGCTCCCTGAGCCCTGATTGCCATCCCTGGTGGCCATGGTGGGCATCCCTGGGGGCATGGGCGGGGATCCCTGGGGTTATGGGTGGGCATCCCTGGTGGTTCTAGTGGCACCCCCCCTGAGGGTCTGCACTGGTAATCAATGATCTGATTACCAGTGCAGACCCCCCCCGTGTCAGGAGAGCCGCAGATCGGCTCTCCTCTACTCGTGCCTGTCAGGCACGAACTAAGAAAAGCTGATCAACGGCTCTTCCTCTGTACTATGTGACCAGCTGTGATTAGACACAGCTGGTCACATGGTAAAGAGCCTACGTCAGTAAGCTCTTTACCGAGATCGGAGATGTGGTGTGTCAGATTGACACGCCGCATTACCGATTGCCGCTCTGCACGCCCCCTGGGGGCGCACAGAGTGCATTATCCTGCCGCCGTCATATGACATCCGGTCAGGATAATGCAACAACTTTCTCGCCGTCAATCGCCTATAGGGCGGGCGGGAAGTGGTTAAGGGATCTGCAGGAGGCTGGAAGCCCAGGACAGGGGAGGCTATGGTCTGATAGCAGGCCATGGTCTGGTGGTTGAGAACCATCTCCCTAGACCAGTGGTTCTTAACCTTGTTGGAGGTACTGAACCCCACCAGTTTCATATGCGCATTCACCGAACCGTTCTTAATTGGAAAAATAAAATTTGATTTTTTCAAATTCAAAACATAGGTATATATTTACGTATATGAACAAAACCATTAAGAACAAAGAACCAAACCATTAAAACATGATTTTTCTGTTATTGATGATTGTTCTCTTAGTTTTGCCGGTGCTAGACTAGAATTGCTCAACTTGGCATTGCAAATCATGCAGTTAGGACGCTGACTCCCATCACGTTCCGTTATACTTGTGAATCCATATTGTACATATTCGTCCGACCACTTTCTTTTTTTGCTCCACATAGTTAGTATGAAGGGATTAATATTAAGAAAGAAATCACACGACGTACCATCACGACAGTTACAATTCGACTACTGGGCGCGCCAAATTCCCTGCAGCACAGATAGGCCAAGCGATGTTGCGTGATCACCTGCAGCCAATGAGCGGGGCGTGTCATCACGAATCATATGAGTCGGGTGTGTGTCTTGACCTCCGCCGAACCCACGAGACTGACTCACCGAACCCCTGGGGTTCAATCGAACCCAGGTTAAGAACCACTGCCCTAGACCAAACAAGTAGACCAAACAAACAGTTAGCTCTTGCAATGCAGGCTCAGTCCCACTGCAAGGGGTCATTTTTAGGTTTGGGATTTAAAAGATAAAAAGGAGAACAAAATGTTCAATTTTTGGGGTTTAGACACACTTTAAAGATTCTTGTAACCAACATCACAAAATTATTTTGCGTTGTTTCAAAATTCATGTGATTGTTTTCAGTTTTGATTTTTGAAAGCTGAACATCACTTTCAATACCAACACATTGCGAGGTCAGAATTATTACATCATCCCTTTCAAAAATAGTATATTGTAAGGTCAGCGTTATTACACAAGACTCAAAATACAACATGTTTCAATCACCACCTACAACCGTGATGAGGTGACGGCAGTGGACTCTTCGGTGGTGACACATCTTCCACATGCCATTTTATGTGGAAGTAACTTAGTCAATCTTCTGGTATATTTCTGCAATGCTGACTCACAGAATTACCCTTAAATGACAGAATTACATAGAAACAGAGACGATTCGTCACCATATCTAAAAATAGCCTTAAAAAGTGGATTTGTATAGAGTCAGACTATACAGACATTCTATAAAGTGATGTAAGAGTCCATCTATGGCAAAACAGCAGGAAGTTGGTTGTTCTTCAAATTTTTTGACCTTCTGTTTTGTCTTGGTAACTTTTTTTTTTTTTTTTTTACAAATGACTCCTAACATGAATTTGCATTTTGAATAAAAGTCAGCCAAAAATGATTTTAGGGTATCCATCAAAGAAACAGAGAGAAGATTGGTTGTTACCAAGACAGGAAAGCAGCAATGAAAACACTGTCAAAAATTCAAACCCCTTTCCACTCCACTTCTGGTACGGACAGGAAGTAAGGGGAAGCCCCCTAAATAGGGACACAATTGGCAATAAAATTCACCCAACAATGGCAATAAAAGCTAAACAGAGGCTACAGCTTGCCAGACACTAATAGAATTTTGTTTAAAAATTTTCTTTTTTAGAATGTTCAATTTGATATTTAAAGCGGAGTTCCGGGCACAAAAACAATATTTTTTTTTTGTGCCCGTCCGCTAGTTCAGCCTAACCTGAAAAGGAATTGGATAGTTAGATTTTTTTTTTTAAAAACTCACCTTGTAATTGACGATCGTAAATACTCACCTCAGGGTACTTCCTCCCTTGGAGCTGCGGCTCACCCCGTCACTTCCTGCGCTGCGATGATTCCTGGGAGCTAAACATCATCGCTCCCAGGAATCAATGCGACGTCACCGGCCCCGCTCGTCACTTCCGGGCGACGCCGCATTCCCCTGCTAAACAGCTTCTGGGCATGCCCAGAAGCTGTTTAGGAATGCGGCGTCGCACCGGAAGTGACGAAAGGGGCCGGTGCGGCACATTCTGGGAGAAGAAGACGCGGAAGAAGACGCAGAAGAGGACCGCGCCGGCTTCAGCTGCCCACAAGAAAGGTGGAAACGATGTGGAAGAAATTTTATAAGTAAGTATTTCTTCTAAAAGGTAAGTGCGAACCGGGACAGATCAGAGGCTAGCCATTGTGGAATGTGCTAGCCCTGACTGTCCCGGGGGTATGTTCATTAAAAAATGACATCTGTGCCCGGAACTCCGCTTTAAGGGTCTCAAACCAGCAATTGTTTCCAAACAAAGTGATGTGAAAACTCAAGAAGAACAGGTTGGAACATTTTTCTTAAAGAAATAAAATTCTAAGACGGCACAAAGATGATTTTGTCTCCTTCCTTCCTTCTTTTCCTTCCACAACAAAAGTGTTTTTTGTTCAAGAAAAATCTTTGCCATTCAACTAGAACAGGGATCTCCAAATATTTTAAACAAAGGGCCAGTTTATTATCCTTCAGACTTTAGGAGGGCCGGATTGTGGCCCGCAGGGCAGTAAATGTCCCGGGCTCGGCAGCAAGGAGAATAAATATGGCCTTAGGTTTGGTGGTCAATAGGAAAAAGGAACAGTGTCCCTATTAGTAGGGGGAATAGTATCCCATTATTGGTATTGGTGGAAGAATTATAAGAATAGTGCCTCATATCAGTGGGAGGAATAGTGCCCCGAGGGCCAGATAAAGACTAGCAAAGGGCCAGATCTGGCCCTAGGGCCACAGTTTGGAGACCCCTGAACTAGAAGGTCTAGAGAAAATTTTGACCACTTGGCCTCAAAAAGGTATTACCCTCTTCATGACCAAGGGCCCTTTTTTTTTTGCGGATGATTTACGGACATAATGTATGTCAATGGCATTGCGGATGACCATCCGCTGACATCCAATTTTCTTCCTTTCAGTTCTGTTCCGTTTTTTGGAACAGAACAGAACCCTATTTTTCCTCCATTACAAAAACGTAAAGGAAGCAAAATCGGATGTCAGCGGATGGTCATCCGCTGACATCCGCAATGCCCATAGACTTACATTATGTCCGCATATCATCCGCAAACGGATGGGATGATATGCGGACATACAGAGCGGATGACACATGTGTCATCCGATCCGTGAAAAAAAAAAAGGACCGGAGCGGAGCCAATAAACTAAACGGCCGTGTGAAAGAGCCCCAAAGCATTTTTTTTTTTGCTATTCAGCACTGCACTACTTTAGCTGGCTATTGCTCTGTCATGCAAACTTTACATGTTATAGCATTTTTTCCCCACAAATAGAGCTTTCTTTTGGTGGCATTTGATCACCACTGGGTTTTTATTTTTATTATATAAACAAAAAAAGACCAAACATTTTTAAGAAAAAAATATATATATATATTTTCTACTTTCTGTTATAAAACGTATCCAATAAAAACAAATTTATTCATAAATGTAGGCCAAAATGTATTCTGCTACATGTCTTTGGTAAAAAAAAAAATACCAATAAGTGTATATTAATAATTTTTTGTAAAAGTTCTAGCATCTGAAAACTATGGTATTGCTGAGTCAAGGCTTGGAATTAAACAGACACCATGGTCATAATTTTATTTAAGACCTGAGCCTATTCTACAATATGTGGGGGACCCAATTTCCAATGACCAGAAATGACAGCTCAGGCTATAATAGACAGTGTCTATTTTCTATGCCTTTCTTAATTTTGAGGAGCGCAGAAAAGTGTTTTAGAATAAAGGTAATAATTGGTATCTTGTGAAGAAAACAGTAGGACAATTGTCAACTGATACACCTGAGTAGGGCTGTGGTAGTACAAACCCGATTGCAAAAAAGTTGGGACACTGTACATGTTGTGAATAAAAACAGAATGCAATGATGTGGAAGTTTCAAATTTCAATATTTTATTCAGAATACAACATAGATGACATATCAAATGTTTAAACTGAGAAAATGTATAATTTTAAGGGAAAAATACGTTGATTTTAAATTTCATGGCATCAACACATCTCAAAAAAGTTGGGACAAGGCCATGTTTACCACTGTGTGGCCTCCCCTCTTCATTTTATAACAGTCTACAAACATCTGGGGACTGAGGAGACAAGCTGACCAAGTTTAGGAATAGGAATGTTGTCCCATTCTTGTCTAATACAGGCTTCTAGTTGCTCAACTGTCTTAGGTCTTCTTTGTCGCATCTTCCTCTTTATGATGCGCCAAATATTTTCTATGGGTGAAAGGTCTGGACTGCAGGCTGGCCATTTCAGTACCCGGATCCTTCTTCTACGCAGCCATGATATTGTAATTGATGCAGTATGTGGTCTGGCATTGTCATGTTGGAAAATGCAAGGTCTTCCCTGAAGGAGACGACGTCTGGATGGGAGCATATGTTGTTCTAGAACTTGGATATACCTTTCAGCATTGATGGTGCCTTTCCAGATGTGTAAGCTGCCCATGCCACACGCACTCATGCAACCCCATACCAGAGATGCAGGCTTCTGAAATGAGCGCTGATAACAACTTGGGTTGTCCTTGTCCTCTTTAGTCCGGGAGACATGGCGTCCCAGTTTTCCAAAAAGAACTTCACATTTTAAAAGGGCCTTGGCCCAGAGAAAACACTTGCGCTTCTGGATCATGTTTAGATATGGCTTCTTTTATGGCCTATAGAGTTTTAGCCGGCAACAGCGAATGGCACAGTGGATTGTGTTCACCGACAATGTTTTCTGGAAGTATTCCTGAGCCCATGTTGTGATTTCCATTACAGTAGCATTCCTGTATGTGATGCAGTGCCGTCTAAGGGCCCGAAGATCACCGCCATCCAGTATGGTTTTCCGACCTTGACCCTTACACACAGAGATTGTTCCAGATTCTCTGAATCTTTGGATGATATAATGTACTGTAGATGATGATAACTTCAAACTCTTTGCAAATTTTTCTCTGAGAAACTCCTTTCTGATGTTGCTCCACTATTTTTCCCCACGGCATTGGGAGAATTGGTGATCCTCTGCCCATCTTGACTTCTGAGAGACACTGCCACTCTGAGCAGGGCCGGCCTTAGGTGTTCAGGCGCCCTGTGCGAGCTAATCCTGTGGCGCTTTACATCAAAGACCCCCACACAAAGCACTCCTTACATCAGAGACCCCATACACACACAAAGCCCCCCTTACATCACAGACCCCCTACCCACACACAAAGCCCCCCTTACATCACAGACCCCCTACACACACACACACACACACACAAAGCCCCCTTACATCACAGACCCCCTACACACACACACAGAGCCCCCCTTACATCACAGACCCCCTACACACACACAAAGCCCCCTTACATCACAGACCCCCTACACACACACACAAAGCCCCCTTACATCACAGACCCCCTACACACACACACACAAAGCCCCCTTACATCACAGACCCCCTACACACACAAAGCCCCCCTTACATCACAGACCCCCTACACACACACACACACACAAAGCCCCCTTACATCACAGACCCCCTACACACACACAAAGCCCCCCTTACATCACAGACCCCCTACACACACACAAAGCCCTCCTTATATCACAGACCCCCTACACACACACAAAGCCCCCCTTATATCACAGACCCCCTACACACACACAAAGCCCCCCTTATATCACAGACCCCCTACACACACACAAAGCCCCCTTACATCACAGACCCCCTACACACACACAAAGCCCCCCTTACATCACAGACCCCCTACACACACACAAAGCCCCCCTTATATCAGAGCCCCCCCCCCACACACAGAGCCCCCCACATCAGAGAGCCCCCCTTACATCACAGACCCCCCATATATAACCCCCTTACATCAGATCACCCCCCCCACGGAGCCCCCCACATCAGAGAGCCCCCCTTACATAACAGTCCCCCCACACAAAGCACCTCTCACACAGAGAACCCCCACACTGAGCCCCCCTCACATTTTTTGAAGGAATTAGACCTCACTTACCTTACAGTCAGCAGCTTTTTTTTTTCTTCAAACTTCCCGCCCACACATTCCCGGGGAGTGTGGGCGGGGCGGGAGGAGGAAGAGAAGGGGCGGGCGAGGAGGAGCTGACGATCTCTCCTCCCTGCAGGGATGCCAGAGGAGAGATCGTCAGCTCCTCCTCGCCCCGCCCCTTCTCCCCCAGCTCCCGCTCCGCCCCGCCCACACCGTCAGCGTGGATCGGAGGCTGAGCTGTGTGTGATACACAGCTCGCCTCAATGCAGCAGTAGGTGAGGTGACCGAGGCACAGCCGCACAGCGGGAAGTAAGCGGCGGCCGCGGCCTGTGTTAACCCTGTCCAGGCCGCGGTCACCGCTTACCTCCCGCTATGCGGGCTGAATTGCCTGATCTTCTGCAAGCTGTGATGGCCGCACGGCGCCCTTGTTGCCCATGGCGCCCTGTGCGGCCGCACGGCTCGCACACCCCAAAGGCCGGCCCTGACTCTGAGAGGCTCTTTTTATACCCAATCATGTTGCAAATTGACCTAATAAGTTGCAAATTGGTCCTCCAGCTGTTCCTTATATGTACATTTAACTTTTCCGGCCTCTTATTGCTACCTGTCCCAACTTTTTTGGAATGTGTAGCTCTCATGAAATCCAAAATGAGCTAATATTTGGCATAACATTTCAAAATGTCTCACTTTCAACATTTGATATGTTATCTATATTATATTGTGAGTAAAATATAAGTTTATGAGATTTGTAAATTAGTCCATTCTTTTTTTACTCACAATTTGTACAGTGTCACAACTTTTTTGGAATCGGGTTTGTATATCGGTAAGGTCATAAAACATCTAATGGGGCTAATATAGATGATTTTAGGAAAGAAGAGGTGGTTGGTCAGAACGTGTTCTCTGGGTACAATGTAGATGGTGGGCACAGAATATTGTTGAGTCAAGGCTTGGAATTGAATGCACACCCTGTCGGCCAGCCCAGTTCATGATGAGCAGGTCCCATTTGTTTTTTTTGGTTTTTTTATGGCTTCCACAAAGGCCTCGATGGTCATAATTTAATTTAGGATCTGAGCCTATTCTACAATATGTGGGGGACAGCCCAATTTCCAGTGACCAGAAATGGCAACTCAAGCCATTATTAGACAGTGTCCCAGGATGCCTTTCTTGATTTTGGGGAGCACAGAAGAGTGTTTTCAAATAAAGGTAATAATGGGCATCTTGTGAAGAAAACAGTAGAACAATGGTCAATTGACATACCTGAGTAGGGCTGTGGTCATATATCGGTAGGGTCATAACACATCTAATGGGGCTAACATAGTTATGATTTTGGGAAAGAAGAGGTGTTTGGTCAGAAAGGGCTCTCTGGGTATAGCATAGATGGCAGGAACAGATTATTGTTGAGTCAAGGTTTGGAACCTTGCCGAAGACGTAACGTGATGACGAAACATGTCAAGCTGACACGCACACCGCCTCACTGTGGAGTTTAGCTGGAACGCACGCCGGGTGCCGGACTATTATCCAGGAAGGAACGACGTGACTTGCATCCTGAGGGCTTGATACTCTCCGTGATCCGGTAATTAATGCATTCAGCTATACAGCATAATGCTATTTAGGCATTAATTGATTTTATTACTGTGTATGAGCTTTTATTGAACCCGCAATAAAGGAAATGGTTATTGAAAATACTACACCATGAGGAGTCCCTTGTCTCTCTCCTACTATTCATTTTGAGACATATAGGTGATCCCAGACTGAGGAAAAGTGGACGAGAGGACCATTCAACAGCTAAATATTAGCAAAAAAGCGCTTAGGATCCAGGTTGCCATAAGGTAACAGGGATCATATCCCACTGGTAAGCCCACACCCCAGCTATTACTGCACGGGTGAATAGGAGATACCCACCACCACTGTTCCCCTGTATGGTCATGAATACCTCACTGGGAGAATACTGGACTGTTTTTGCACTGAACTTTGAGTGATCAATTGTAGTAGCACTGAGCCCTAAGCACTTTTTTATGATTGGAGTGTTATATATATATATAGTTGTAATTATTTGGATATGGATAATTTTATGAGCACTAAGCACTTTATCTGATTGAAGTGTCACATATACATAGTTGTAATAATTTGACTACGGATGTTTTTATGAATGCCACAGAGCATTTTATTTTTATTTTCTCATATTTATGCATTTTTTTATAGGTATTATTTAAAAAGTTTATGTCACTCGAATACATTACATACATTTAAGCACCATTTTGGATGACAAGATATGCGCTGCCCAATTGAAGCTTAGCTTCGAAATATTTGTAGAGCACCCTTTTGCCATATTGGTGATTGTGAGGTAGCTGCAGTCTTGCTTACCACCTTATTTAAAGAATTTAGTAATCGCTTTAGCGTGAGTATTTATAGCACTTGGAACTAAATCTGAAAAAACACAATTTCTCTTTATAGGACTTTGAAGGCAACTTCTAACCAAAAAATAAGATTGAAATAATAACATTTATTTTCTCATTTTCTTAATTTAAAAGGTTTGAACCACATATATTACATCACATAATACATGGTATAAAATATTGTACAAAATTGTACAATATTTTATACTATGTAATATGGTATGTAATATATGTGGTTCAAACCTTTTAAATCGAGAAATTGAGAAAATACATGTTATTATTGCAATGTTAATTTTTCGTTAGAAGTTGCCTTCAAAGTCCTATAAAGAGCAATTGTGGTTTTTCAAATATAATTAATCAGATGAGTTAACCACACTCAGAGTCACACACAATAATTGTAAAGCTTGGAATTAAAAGGACACTCTGTGGGCCAGCCAACAAGGCCATAAAGAGCAGGTCTTTCCGGATGGCTGCCACCAAGGCTTCCTTGGTCATAATTTAATTTAAGATTTAAACCAAGTCTACAATATGTGCGGGACAGGTCAATTTCCAATGACCAGAAATGGCAACTCCAGCCGTTAATACACCATGTCCCAGGATGCCTTTCCTAATTTTCAGGAACCCAGGAAAGCCACCCCAGGGAAGGCTATTATATGTAGAGAAAACAGCCTTCAAAAGGAGGTGTTGTCTGCTCTTAGGCAAGATTACTTTTAAAAGTTTAAAATGGGACAAAACTCGCTTTAAGATTAGTAAGAGTCTTACAGATAAACGTCTCTGCTTTGAATAAATGTTGTAATTTTCGTCATGTATACAATATATCAGCTATTCTAGTGGCTCGCTGTTCTCTTGGCAAGCAGAGCTCCAACAAAGGCTCGTACATCACAAGATTTTCCTTCTAGTGAACTGTGAAGGACAGGCATGAAGTGCACCGTCTCCTGACCCTGTCACAGTCTCACAATTACCGTCAGACTAGTGGAGTCAAAGAAAGCCTATGATCTCTGCCCAGTCTGAGCAGTCACGAGACTCTGGTATCAACAAGGACAGCACAAGACTGGTGCAATAAACTCACAACTATTGGAGACACCAACAATGACCTATCAACTAGACTGGTAGTTAATGGAGATAAGACATGTGAGGCCCAATCAACTTACTTTATCTAAGTTGTATACCAAATTTAGGGGGACTTATTCAAATTTGCTTCCTTGGATATACAATGTGTAAGTACGCCATTATTTTAAACTGTACTGCATTATGTGTGTAACCAATGAGATGCCATGCACAGCCCCGCCAAATGCAAAGCATGACAAAGGGGAAGAACCTGAGGATTCTGTAAGACAATAATGTAAACCTGGAATTAGGCTTTAACTCTTCATCAAAACTCACTTCCTTACTTTTGGCATATCGATTGGATAGATTAACCACTTTACCACCGGAGGATTTTGCTGTCTTACGTCTGGGCCACTTTTTGTGATTCGGCACTGTGTGACTTTAACTGACAATTGCGCGGTCATGCAACACCGTACCCAAACGAAATTTACGTCCTTTTTTTCCCACAAACAGAGCTTTCTTTTGGTGGTATTTGATCACCTGTGCGATTTTTATTTTTTGCGCTATAAAAAAAAAAAATGAGCAACAATTTTGAAAAAATAACAATATTTTTCACATTTTTTATATGAAATCCCCCCCCCCCCCAAAAAAAAATGTAAAAATCTAAATTTTTTATCATTTTAGGCCAATTTGTTTTCTGCTACATATTTTTGGTAAAAGAAATTGCAATAAGCGTATTTTGATTGGTTTGCGCAAAAGTTATTGCGTTTACTAACTAAGGGAAAGATTTCTGTCATTTTTGGTGTTTTTTTTTTTAACGAGTAATTGTGGCGATCTGCGATTTTTTTTGCGGGACTGCGACATTGCAGCGGACAGATCGGACCCTTGACTGACATTTTTGACACTTTTGGGGGTACCAGTGACATTACTACAGTAATCAGTACTATACATATGCACTGTTACTGTAAAAATGACACACTGGCAGGGAAGGGGTTAATTTTTATTGGTGATCAAGGGGTTAATGTATGCCTGGTGCTTACTAATGTGCGTGGGGGGAGGGGATTGTGTGACACAGGGACAGATCGCAGGTTCAGCTATGCTGAATCCTGTAATCTGACCCTGCCTGCCACTTAGGAGATCCGCCCGCTCTGTTTACACAAGCGGGCGGATCTCCAAACTCGATCCCCCGACGATCGGGGAAGAGCGGCGGTGATCATCGCCGCTCCTCCCCTGGCCCGACTCCCACTGTGACTGAATACAGCGGTAGCGAGCCTCCAGCGGCGCGCGCGCGCCGCAGAGAGAGGGGAATGTCTGGCGACGTAGGTCTACGTCGTCAGACGTTATCGAGCCACTTTGCCGCAGTAGCAGCTCAGTGAGCAGCGGTAAAGTGGTTAAATCGCAAGAGGTTGACCAGAAACTAAAACAATTTATTGAGGTGTGTATGGCCACCATATGTGTAGTTGTTTAGGCACACTATTTCACACATTTTGCTGTTTTCTATAGTGGTCCTCGGAGCCCTCTTTAGGAACACATGCTTACATAGAATTTTTTTTCTTTTAAACCAAAGTTAAAGTACAGTAAACCCCCATTATATCGCGGTTCAGTTTCCCTGGTCCCGGTATTTTGTTTTTTTTTCTGTAAGATCTATTAATAATATTATATTAATTAATTCATTATTAATTAAATATTTTTGTGTTTTCCATTGCTCTTGCTCTCTCTCTCTCAATATCTTTTGTGTTTAAATGTGTTTCTATTGTATTAAAAGTGTGTTTAAAGACCTTAAAATACTTTTAAAGTACCATAAAAGTTATAAAAACATGCCTAGGGTGTATTTAAATAGGGCATTTCTATTTCACGGATTTTCAGTTATTGCGGGTGGGTCTGGAACGTAACCCCCCCGATGGAGGGGGGTTTACTGTATACTGTATGGACACTTACCTTGTAAAACAACCCATATAGTTTAACCAGTCCCTCCCCCCCAGTAAATGTACTGTGGGCGGGTGGCATGGGCAGACTGGATCATATACGTTTACGTCACCCAGCCTTTTCTGGGTGAGGGGCGCGCATGTGCGCACCCTGCTAAACTGCATTGTCAATAGCTACAGCAGGATTTTGTCAGCAGGTCCCGTCCAATAATTTATGGCTGAGACCTGCTGATTGGCTGTAGACAACCATAGCCAGTGCCGAACAAGGTCATCTAGAGCCCAGGGGGAACATGCCAAATTGCACCCCCCCCTCCAAGGTATATGAGCATTATGTGTCAGCAAAATATCCCCCCCCCCCCGAATTGAGCGCAGGTTGCGCCGGACGCACGGAGTGCAATGGGTTTTTTTTTTCAATCACCTGATTAGAGCCAGAGGCTCTAATAGGGCGATGGAAAGGGTGGACACGGGGCGCAGAGCAGTGCGTCCCGAGCCCACCCATTGTGTGACAATAGCGAATGAAAATTCGCCATTGTCACACCGATCCTCCTCCTCCTCCTCCAATCAGGAAGCCGGTCTAATACCGGCTTCCTGATTGGCCGCATGGCAAACCCCATGCCATTGGCCAAGCCGAGGAGGAGGCGGGAGCGGGAGGAGGACTCGAGAAGACGCGCCGCCGGAAGCTGCCCGCCGAAGCCGGAAGCCGGAAGCCTGAGTGAGAAGAAGCTGCCCGCCGGGAGTCCGGGACCTGCTCCAGGTAAGTGCACTGGTCTCGGGATGGTGGGGGTGGCACACTGCATTGAAAGGGGCACACACGCTGAACTCTGCATTGATGGGGGCACGGCACGGCACAAAGTTCATTGCATTGTGGGGGCACAGCATAGTTGCATTGAAGGGGGCACGCACGCTGAACTCTGCATTGCAGGGGCACAGCACAGTGTTCATTGCATTGAAGGGGGCACAGCAGAGTGTTCATTGCATTGAAGGGGGCATGCACGCTGATCTCTGCATTGAAGGGGGCATGTATGCTGGTCACTACATTGAAGGGGGCATGTATGCTGGTCTCTGCATTGAAAGGGGGCATGTACACTGGTCACTACATTGAAGGGGGCATGTACGCTGGTCACTACATTGAAGGGGGCATGTATGCTGGTCTCTGCATTGAAAGGGGGCATGTACGCTGGTCACTACATTGAAGCGGGCACGCACGCTGATCTCTGCATTGAAGGGGGCATGTATGCTGGTCACTACATTGAAGGGGGCATGTACGCTGGTCTCTGCATTGAAAGGGGGCATGTACGCTGGTCACTGCATTGAAAGGGGGCATGTACGCTGGTCACTGCATTGAAGGGGGCATGTACGCTGGTCTCTGCATTAAAAGGGGGCATGTACGCTGGTCACTGCATTGAAAGGAGGCATGTACGCTGATTTCTGCATTGAAGGGGGCATGTACGCTGGTCTCTGCATTGAAGGGGACATGTTCACTGGTCTCTGCATTGAAAGGGGGCATGTACGCTGGTCTCTGCATTGAAAGGGGGCGTGTACGCTGGTCTCTGCATTGAAAGGGGGCATATACCATCTCCTGTACCATGACCTGTGACATGCCTGTACCATGACCCGTGCCATGCCTATACAATGCCTATACCATGACCTGTGCCATGCCCTTACCATGACCTGTGCCATGCCTATACCATCTCCTGTACCATGACCTGTGCCATGCCTGTACCATCACCTGTGCCATGCCTGTACCTCAAAGTCACGCAATTTTTTACCCCGTTTTTTGACTCTAAGCAATACCTATTACATTTTTCTTTTTGCGCCCCCCCCCCCCCAAAAAAAATTTTTGAGCACCGGACACTTTGAACACTGTGAACATTGCACTTAGCAATGCATACAATTGTGGATTTCATTTATTTTAATTTTAGTTATGTAATTGGATAGCACTTTATATACAGAGCCCCACAGATTATAACATAACTATTTATTCTTGAATCGGTGAACCAGCAGATATTGCGCTGACCTTTTTTAAATTCCTTTACACACTACAGTTAGTTGTCCTCGGGATTGTGCATAGTTCGAGTTGGAGTATCCCACTCATCCATTCTCCCATCCCAATTTCAAATAAAACACAAAAAAAACAAATCCCCTGGACTGTTCATTGACTGAGCCAAGTATTTAAAGTGATAACTTTAACAGACTGTTGCTATGGGTGACCCAGGGGAATCCAATCTCAGCGGCACCCTAGGGGGCAGTGCTACATAAAGGAAAAAAACAATATAGCGTATACATTTGCAACATAAATCATATCGTAATTGAATGTTATTAACCACTTAAGCCCCGGAAGATTTTACCCCCTTCCTGACCAGGGCCTATTTTGCGATTCGGCACTGCGTGACTTTAACGGACAATTGCGCGGTCGTGCGACACTGTACCTAAACGAATTTGACGTCCTTTTTTTCCCACAAACAGAGCTTTCTTTTGGTGGTATTTGATCACCTGTGCGATTTTTTGATCATGCGCTATAAACAAAAAAACAGCGTAAATTTTGCAAAAATAACAATATTTTTCACATTTTTTTATATGAAATTCCCCCCCCCCCCCCAAAAAAATGGAAAAATCAAATTTTTTTTAACATTTTAGGCCAATTTGTTTTATGCTACATATGTTTGGTAAAAAAAAATCGCAAAATGCGTATTTTCATCAGTTTGCGCAAAAGTTATTGCGTTTACTAACTACGGGAAAGATTTTTGTCATTTTTGTTGTTTTTTTTTTAACGAGAAATGGCGGCGATCTGCGATTTTTTTTGCGGGACTGCGACATTGCGGCGGACAGATCGGACCCTTGACTGACATTTTTGGGGTCACCAGTGACATTACTACAGTAATCAGTGCTACACATATGCACTGTTACTGTAAGAATGACACTGGCAGGGAAGGGGTTAACTTTATTTGAGAGGAAGGGGTTAAGTGTGTCCCTAGGGGCGTGATTCTAACTGTGATTGGATGTGGCTTGATGTGTAAGAACAGAGATCAACGGTCCTACATAGCAGAACTGTATAATCTCCATTCTTACACAGGGGAGAATGACAGGCAGCTTTGTTTACATTAGCCGCCTGCCTTTCTCCCGGTGTAATGGACAATCGCGAGTGACTGGCGGACATCGGGTCCGCCGGGCACACGCGCGGGGGGGGGGGGGTCCGTGAGCGAGCGGGAGCGCACCTCCGGGGGTGCGCACTCGCTCCCTAGACCCTCACAGGCTAGCGACATAGTCCTACGTCGCTTTGCCTGTGAGGGGCTGACCGCCGCAGTAAATAGTCGTGCGGCGGTCGGCAAGTGGTTAAATATTACTATAATATTACTATATTAAATAACTTTCCTTCTCAATCTGCAGCTGTTGTAATTTTCTGAAATTGCAATGCAATATGGCCGCCTGGAGCTGTTCTGTACACAGAATGTATACTGACCACACCCCAAAAACATAATTTCCTGCTTGTGTGATTGGTTCCCCAATTTTCCCAGAAGTCTGCCTCCTAAGATACTACCTAAATCAGATTTCTGGCATCCCCTGCAATAAAAATGTCATTTTTGGTGAGATACTCCCAATAGGAACACGTCTAAAGGGATGCAGGCCCAGCAGATTTCCTCATTAGAGCCCTGCAGCTGCCACAGCGGATAGATAATTATGCAACAACTCCCATTTAACCGACTCAGCACAGAGGAACAAACAATGATTTCTTCAGAATAACAAAAGGTAGGAATCTGCAACAAAGTTTGCTAAAAATCCTTGCAATGTACAGAGATCACCCAGAGGGGAATGTTTTTTTCTCAACCAAAGCGGAGTTTACGTTTTATGCGACAATTTTAGCTGCATAATCTACTGCGAAATTTCCTTTTAGGACTTAACGGGTTAAAGATCTGCGATCTAAAAGGGGTAAAATGTGAGAGCCATTTTTATACTTAGTCATGCTGTATAAGTAACACAACATGACCCCTTTGCTCCACGCTGTCTGCACACAGCCCCCCTCCCCGCATCCTCTGCTCATATTGTTCTCTTGTGTTGTCAGTCCAAACAAACCTAACCTTACCCCACTCCCCCCCCCCCCTTACATTCATCCCGGCTCTCCTATAAAATGAGTCTGTCAATTTTACACTAATCCGCTCCTAATGTAAACAGGATTAAGCTTTCCTTTACCCCTCCTCTGCGCTTAAACTGTATCAAATTCATCAAAGCCCAAGTAAATCATATCACCTTTGGCCTCCCGGGGTTCAGCGAAGGGCATTAACCCCTCTCCGGCGTACATAGCCACTATACGGCTTGAAGAGATTAGAAGGGGTTAATCGCTACATTATACAGCAGATCTGGAAGACGGACAGCTCTGTACGGTCGACATCATTATTGCGATCCCTTGTAAGCTTTTTCGCCATGTAACGTTAAAGGCTCGCGGCAGCCCGGGGGTTAATGATTTCGGGTCGCGGCCCACATGCCGCCGAGGTCGGTAATAAAACTGAAATACTCTGGGATCCTCTGCAAATGATATTTTTATTTTTAGTCCTGTACTCCTTACATTACATTATATTTTCCGCCTGTTTAAGGTTTGCTGTTGGCGCTTCGCTTTGATGACCCTGCAGCATGTAAAATTATTCGTTCCGCCGCTATTGGACAATTTCCTGTGTTGGCCTACTTTGCCGTAATGAAATTCTGCGTTGAACGGGAAATTCAAACTGAAGCTGCGGCGGTGCTGGGGAAGGCGATCGATTTTTACAATCGTTTTTTAAATGGGTAAATGATTTTTAAAAATTACTTTTTTTGTGGATTGCAGACAGAAACAGTTGCTGCTGTCCTGCAGGATGATAAAGTAGGCCTTACTCTTCAAGCTGAATTCCAGGCAGATATAAAAAGCATTAATTCATGATGATAATATCATTAAATGTATTTTTTAACCACTTAAGCCCCGGAAGATTTTACCCCCTTCCTGACCAGGGCCTATTTTGCGATTCGGCACTGCGTGACTTTAACGGACAATTGCGTGGTCGTGCGATGCTGTACCTAAACGAATTTGACGTCCTTTTTTTACCACAAACAGAGCTTTCTTTTGGTCGTATTTGATCACCTGTGCGACTTTTTGATCATGCGCTATAAACAAAAAAAGAGCGACAATTTTGCAAAAATAACAATATTTTTCACATTTTTTTACATGAAATTCCCCCAAGAAAATGTAAAAATCAAAATTTTTTAACATTTTACGCCAATTTGTTTTATACTACATATGTTTGGTAAAAAAAAATCACAATAAGCGTATTTTGATTGGTTTGCGCAAAAGTTATTGCGTTTACTAACTAAGGGAAAGATTTTTGTCATTTTTATTGTTTTTTTTTAATGAGTAATGGCGGCGATCTGCGGTTTTTTTGCGGGACTGCGACATTGCGGCGGACAGATTGGACCCTTGACTGACATTTTTGACACTTTTGGGGTTACCAGTGACATTACTACAGTAATCAGTGCTATACATATGCATTGTTACTGTAAAAATTACACTGGCAGGGAAGGGGTTAACTTTTTTGAGAGGGAGGGGTTAAGTGTGTCCCTAGGGGCGTGATTCTAACTGTGATTGGATGTGGCTACTGGTGTAAGAACAGAGATCAACGGTCCTACATAGCAGAACCGTATGATCTCCATTCTTACACAGGGAAGAATGACAGGCGGCTTTGTTTACATTAGCCGCCTGCCTTTCTCCCGGTGTAACGGACAATCGCGAGTGCAGGGTTGGGGTCCGTGACTGAGCGGGAGCGCACCCCCGGCGGCGTGCGCTCGCTCCTTAGAGCCTCACAGGCTAGCGACGTAGTCCTACGTCGCTTTGCCTGTGAGGGGCTGACCGCCGCAGTAAATAGTCGTGCGCCGGTCGGCAAGTGGTTAATGCCAGCAGTATAAATACCTAAATTACACTATCAACCTAGTGCAGGTCCTCAGAGCTCAGAGAGGGGGAGAGTGAAACAGCACAAGGAACCAATCGGTCGTGCTGAAGTGCAAAAAGTATGCTGATAGGAGGAGAGTGCAGAGAGTACCACATCTAAGGACTGCTAAGCTTCAATATATTAAAAAATTTTGTTTTATGGTTTAGATCAGCCTTTTTCAACCAGGGTGCCCAGGCACCTTGGTGTGCCTTGAGGTTTCTTTAGGGGTGCCTTGGCAAAATGCCTAAAAATTGCCTTAAAATTGTCCAAAAATTGTATACAAGGTGGTGGGTGGATGAAGTCTGCCTTTTAGTTACACAAAGTCACAGGTTTACATTGTGCACCTTCTAGCTGCCAACCACCTAATGACCACCAAATGACCAATGACATCATCAGTTGATAGGGAGGATGTCAGTCGCCTGTTTATCATCCATGTTTGACCCTCCCCTACCTCTCTCCATCGGCTTTGGGTCACATTAGCTGAGTGATGGAGAAAAGCTGAGGAAGAAGAGAAACATTGGAATACTAGTCAGTACCAGTTTGCACCTCTAACGTTGGGCAGGGCCGGCGTTAGGGGGGGGGCAAACTGGGCAAATGCCCAGGGCCCCGAATGTCCAGGGGCCCCGTGTCACTGTCAGCCAGGGCCGGACCGGGCAGTGTCCCGGTGGGCCGCGGCGCTCAGAGTCATCAGACTCACTCACAGACTGAGACACTAGAAGACATTCCCTCACTGCGGGCGGCCGCCGGCCGGTGTACTTGCCAGCTATACCGGCTCCGCGGCCAATCAGCCTTCTGTTCAGGGGGGGTGTGGGTCACACCCTCCCCCTGAGCAGAAGGCTGATTGGCCGCGGAGCCGGTCCGGAAGTCAAGTAGTCAGTGTGTGTCTGTGTGTTCCTTCCCGCGCGGCCGCCGATGATCACTGAAGGCATCCACTGTAGATGGGAGCTCCTTCAGCCCGACTTCGGGCTGCTCGCGGGGGGGCGGCTGCGGGGAGAGAAGGTAAGTGACTGCCACTGCAGCCTGTGCTGAATAGGAGGGGGGTGGGGCGGCTCGGCTCGGCTGCATATAGAGAGGATTTGATGTCTCCTTATGCCGCTGGATGGATGGATTCTTCTCCTCCCTTCTGCAGGCATTCTGCGGCTGCAGGAGAGATATGGAAATATCAATTTCTCTATATGCAGCTGAGCTGTCCCATCCCCCTCCTATTCAACTTCTTTTACTGCCCCCCCCAGTGATCTTAGCCCCCCCCCGTGATCTTAGCCCCCCCCCAGTGTTGTGTTCTTAGCCCCCCCCAGTGATTGTAGCCCCCCTCTCCAGTGATCGTAGCCCCCCTCTCCAGTGATCGTAGCCCCCCCTCCCCAGTGATCGTAGCCCCCCGATCGTAGCCCCCCCTCCCCAGTGATCGTAGCCCCCCTCCCCAGTGATCGTAGCCCCCCTTCCCAGTGATCGTAGCCCCCCCTCCCCAGTGATCGTAGCCCCCCTCCCCAGTGATCGTAGCCCCCCTCCCCAGTGATCGTAGCCCCCCCTCCCCAGTGATCGTAGCCCCCCCTCCCCAGTGATCGTAGCCCCCCTCCCCAGTGATCGTAGCCCCCCTTCCCAGTGATCGTAGCCCCCCCTCCCCAGTGATCGTAGCCCCCCCTCCCCAGTGATCGTAGCCCCCCTCCCCAGTGATCGTAGCCCCCCTCCCCAGTGATCGTAGCCCCCCTTCCCAGTGATCTTAGCCCCCCAAGTGATCTTAGCCCCCCTCCCCCAGTGCTCTTAAACCCCCTGTACTCTTTAGCCCCCCCGTGCTCTTCAAGTCCCCACAGTGCTTTTCATCTCCCCCTATGCTCCCTGGCTCCCCCTTAAGTGCCATCCAGTCCCCCCCCCATGCTTTCCATCCCCCTGGTTTTCCCTACCCACCACCCCCCCCCCCATGCTTTCCATCCCCCTGGTTTTCCCTGCCCACCACCCCCCCCCAGTGCTATCCACACCCTGCGCCTTCCAACCCCCCTGCAATGCTTTCCAAACCCCCCCCCCCTTAATTCTCTCCAGTTCCCCGCCCCCTTGCCCTTCAGCTCCTCCAGTGCTATCTGCTTTCCCTGTGCTCTCCAGCCCCCCTAGTGTCCTTCTATCTTCTATCATGTCTGCAGTCTCTGACCTTCTCTTGTATCACATCCGCAGTCTCTGGACCATCTCCTGTACTATGTCTGCAGTCTCTGACCATCTCTTGTATCATGTCTGCAGTCTCTGACCATCTCTTGTATCATGTCTGCAGTCTCTGACCATCTCCTGTATCACCTCTGCAGTCTCTGACCATCTCTTGTATCACGTCTGCACTCTCTGAACATCTACTGTATCACGTCTGCACTCTCTGACCATCTACTGTATCATGTCTGTAGTCTCTGACCATCTCTTGTATCATGCCCTCAGTCTCTGACCATCTCCTGTATCATGCCCTCAGTCTCTGACCATCTCCTGTATCATGCCCTCAGTCTCTGACCATCTCCTGTATCATGCCCTCAGTCTCTGACCATCTCCTGTATCATGCCCTCAGTCTCTGACCATCTCCTGTATCATGCCCTCAGTCTCTGACCATCTCCTGTATCATGCCCTCAGTCTCTGACCATCTCCTGTATCATGCCCTCAGTCTCTGACCATCTCCTGTATCATGCCCTCAGTCTCTGACCATCTCCTGTATCATGTCCTCAGTCTCTGACCATCTCCTGTATCATGTCCAGTCTCTGACCATCTCCTGTATCATGCCCTCAGTCTCTGACCAATCTCCTGTATCATGCCCCTCAGTCTCTGACCATCTCCTGTATCATGCCCTCAGTCTCTGACCATCTCCTGTATCATGCCCTCAGTCTCTGACCATCTCCTGTATCATGCCCTCAGTCTCTGACCATCTCCTGTATCATGTCCTCAGTCTCTGACCATCTCCTGTATCATGTCCTCAGTCTCTGACCATCTCCTGTATCATGTCCTCAGTCTCTGACCATCTCCTGTATCATGCCTTCAGTCTCTGACCATCTCCTGTATCATGCCCTCAGTCTCTGACCATCTCCTGTATCGTGCCCTCAGTCTCTGACCATCTCCTGTATCGTGCCCTCAGTCTCTGACCATCTCCTGTATCGTGTCCTCAGTCTCTGACCATCTCCTGTATCGTGTCCTCAGTCTCTGACCATCTCCTGTATCGTGTCCTCAGTCTCTGACCATCTCCTGTATCGTGTCCTCAGTCTCTGACCATCTCCTGTATCATGTCCTCAGTCTCTGACCATCTCCTGTATCATGTCCTCAGTCTCTGACCATCTCCTGTATCATGTCCTCAGTCTCTGACCATCTCCTGTATCATGTCCTCAGTCTCTGACCATCTCCTGTATCATGTCCTCAGTCTCTGACCATCTCCTGTATCATGTCCTCAGTCTCTGACCATCTCGTGTATCATGTCCTCAGTCTCTGACCATCTCGTGTATCATGTCCTCAGGCTCTGACCATCTCGTGTATCATGTCCTCAGTCTCTGACCATCTCGTGTATCATGTCCTCAGTCTCTGACCATCTCGTGTATCATGTCCTCAGTCTCTGACCATCTCGTGTATCATGTCCTCAGTCTCTGACCATCTCGTGTATCATGTCCTCAGTCTCTGACCATCTCGTGTATCATGTCCTCAGTCTCTGACCATCTCTTGTATCAGGTCCGTAGTCTCTGACCATCTCTTGTATCATGTTTGCAGTCTCTGACCATCTCCTGTACTATGTCCAGCGGGAACACTCTGCAGCCACACCGCACAGCACACCCAAGGTAAGTGGAGGACTGGAGAGAGGAGTGACTTCTACTTAGGGATTTATTTTGCAGATAGGCTGGGCTGGCACTGGCAGCAACAATTTTATTCAAAGAAATCAGGATTTCTTCTGCAAATATACTGGCACTGGCAGCAACAATTTAATTCAAATCAGAATTTCTTTTGCAAATAGGCTGGCCTGGCACTGGCAGCCAGGCATAGTACTAGTCTAGTACAATGCCTGCCAGTGCCTTGTCTGATCTGATGATGTCACTGCCAGGCTATTTGCAGAAGAAATCCTTATTTTTCCTCATTTTTTTGATCATGTGTCATGATGACATTGGTTTTGGTAATTGTCTGACTCTGATGCCAGCCTATTTGCTGAAGAAATCCTGATTTGAATAAAATATTTGCTGCCAGTGCCAGCCTGCCAGGCTATTTGCTGAAGAAATCCTGATTTGAATAAAATTGTTGCTGCCAGTGTCAGCCTACCAGGGGCTGATCTGAGGTGTGAAGGTGCAGAAATTTGGGTGATCTGAGGTGTGAAGGTGCAGGAATTGGGGTGGTCTGAGGTGTGAAGGTGCAGAAATTGGGGTGACCTGAGGTGTGAAGGTGCAGAAATTGGGGTGGCCTGAGGTGTGAAGGTGCAGGAATTGGGGTGGTCTGAGGTGTGAAGGTGCAGAAATTGGGGTGGTCTGAGGCGTGAAGGTGCAGAAATTGGGGTGGTCTGAGGTGTGAAGGTGCAGAAATTGGGGTGGTCTGAGGTGTGAAGGTGCAGAAATTGGGGTGGTCTGAGGCGTGAAGGTGCAGGAATTAGGGTGATCTGATTTGTGAAGGTGTGCAAAGCTCACTTGATTTCTTATTTATTCTATTTAATGTTATTTAATTAAAGCATATTTTCATGTAGTTGTATGTTTTATTTGGCTAAATTTGATTAAATGCGGCTATATTTTTGGTAGAATATAAAAAAATTTGGGGCCCCACTTTTAGGTTTGCCCAGGGCCACACTTTATCTAAAACCGGCCCTGACGTTGGGTTCCCTACGTGTGTGGATGTTACTGCATTATGTAAAATAATTAGAATAGTATTTATATTTTAGGATGGGGTGCCTCAAGATTGTGCATAATTTTGCAGGGTGCCTCAAGGTTTTCCATAATTTTAAAGGGTGCCTTGACTAAAAAAAAGTCTAGAAACACTGGTTTAGATACAATTTAAAATACCCATATACAACAAATCTGATCATTTTCCAACCCACCCACTTAACATGCAGCCATTTGACACCCGGCTCCTTTCACAAGGAGCAGAGTCTGCTCTGTTTAGCGGGGATGATTCTTGAGCAATTCTCCTTTTGAATTGGAGCCAAACTGGGCGAATGTCAATTTTTCTACATCTGTGCCCAGTCAGTTTGTGCCTGGTGGAAAATGGCAGACCTGGGATTTCAATCCGTCACGTTCAGGTCTGGAAAAACTGACCAGGTCAGTCTTTAACTGTCTCCTGAAGCAGGTCCCCATTCTCCACCAACTCGTTTATGTCCCCAGTCTCCAACATCTCGTATAAGTCCACAGTCTCTAACAACTTGAATAAATGTCCATGGTCTTCAGTTTGAACTGGATGGACTATTGTCTTTATTCAACCTCAACTACTATGTAACTATGGGCCTGATTCATAGTACGGCGAATTGGCGTTTCGGCGTGATTTTGCGAAGCGGCGATTATTTAAGTCTGAAATTGGCATTCAAAGAACGGCGGGCGGAAAATAGCGCCTAGTGTGAGATTCATTAAGATGCAATATGGTCAGAGCGCGACTTAAAACCACGCCAGCTAAAAGCTCGACTAAAGTTTAGCCAAATTTTCCCCTGTACCCCCAAAAATCCCAAATCACTGTGGAAGGTGTGGAAGTCAATTTGGAGATGACTTGCGTTTAAAAAATCTCAAAAACTGACTTAGAAAGAGAGATATCTGCGAAAGTGTGGAAAGGT